>NC_142874.1:90980181-91283211 GCF_051225735.1 Oryctolagus cuniculus
CAGTGATGAACTAGGGCAGAGATAAAACTCGAGACTTCTATTTCTCTTCAATATTACCTCCACCACAAGGAATATTTAGCTACTGTTTATGAAAATTGAGGTATTCAAATACAGAAATTTGCAATGTTCATTTACATAAAAGAAAATCCGAGGAACCTCCAGAGAAAGAATACAAAAACATTTGGCATATTAAAAAATAGTAAAATATGACCTTCAGAAACTAGAATTGTCACAAATTAGAAATCTTCAAATACAATTTTCACCAAATGTTTGTAAGTCCTCAAAATGATTTATTCTATTCAAACATGGTCATACTGTATGTACCAACTCCTGATGAATGAGCGTGAGATGAAGAGAGAAAGGCCTTGACCCAGTAGGCTGTTATTAATTAATTTGATTTGGTTAAACACTGTCACTGTAAACTAAATTACCAGCAATAACAAATTGAGAGGAAAAAACAAGCAGATGGGAAGCCACCATATGCTCATGTCATGCTCTTAATTGAGAATAATTAAGTAATTATGAAATGGGAAGAAATGTTAATTCACATGTCTATGTCATTTGAAATGGCTGCTTCTAAAACTGTGTCACTTGTAGTAGATACTGTTCCACTTGACCCGTGAAATAACCAAGAGGTAATGGGGACAAAGGACAAAATTATTCCAGTATTTTTTAATCTATCCTAGTAAGCTTGACTACACATATCAAACATCTTTTAAAATGAAGATTCAATGGGCATATTTACTTTTACTATTTTACCTATTACTTTTTCTTATTCTTGATCCCCAAAACAGGTTATAGCCATTGTCATGAGATATTAACTCTTTTATTATTTTTATTTTAATGTATACGAATTTCATATATTTCATACATAAAGATTTGGGGACTTAGTTAGATAAGCCAGTCTCAAAAAGACAAGTATCATATGTCCCCTTTTATCTTCTTTGTATTCGGAACCTATCAGCTCCATTCTTCCAGTGATTTCTACAGTAATAATACATTATTGTGAATTGTAGTCATCCTGATATACTGTGGAACATTAGAACTTGTTATTTCTTTTTTTTTTTTTTGATAGCAAATACCTATCTATTTATTCTCATTCTTTTTAAAATTCTATTTAAGGTGTACAAATATCATGTATTTTATATATACAGATTCAGAAACATAGTGACAATTCCCACCCTACCCTCCCTCCTGCCCACACTCCCACCCTTTTTCCTATCCCCACTCTTAGTTTTTACAAAGATCTTAAGTTTACCTTATACTCAAAAGAACAACCCTACGCTAAGTAAAGAGTTCAACAAATAGTATGAGGGAAAAAAATGCTGTTTCTCAACATTAGAGACAAGGACTGTAAACAATCATCCAATCTCAAAATTCCAATTTCACTCCTATACATTATCTTTTAGGTACTCTATTAGTTACTACAGAGCTGAGAAAACATTAGGTATTTGTCTTTTTGGGACTGGCTTATTTCACTAGGTATAACTGTTTCCAGTTTTTATTACAAAAGACAGGATTTCATTGTTTTTTTTTTTATCGCTGAGTAGTGTTACATAATGTATATATGCCATAATTTCTTTATCCAGACATCAGCTGATGGACATCTGTACTGATTCTATATCTTAGCTATTGTGAATTGAGCTGCAATAAACATGGGGTACAGATTGCTCTTTAATATGATTATTTCAGGCCGGCGCAGCGGCTCAATAGGCTAATCCTCCGCCTAGCGGCGCCGGCACACCGGGTTCTAGTCCCGGTCGGGGCGCCGGATTCTGTCCCGGTTGCCCCTCTTCCAGGCCAGCCCTCTGCTGTGGCCAGGGAGTGCAGTGGAGGATGGCCCAGGTGCTTGGGCCCTGCACCCCATGGGAGACCAGGAGAAGCACCTGGCTCCTGGCTCCTGCCATCGGATCAGCGCGGTGCGCCGGCCGCAGCGCGCCAGCCGCGGCAGCCATTGGAGGGTGAACCAACGGCAAAGGAAGACCTTTCTCTCTGTCTCTCTCTCTCACTGTCCACTCTGCCTGTCAAAAAAAAAAAATATATGATTATTTCATTTCATTTGGATAATTCCCAGAAGAGGCATAGCTGGGTCATTGGGTCTTACAGTAGATCTATATTCAGATTTCTGATGTATCTCCATACTGTCTTCCACAATGGCTACACCAGTTTACATTCCCAGCAACAGTGGATTACAGTACCTTTGTCCCCCACGTCCTCACCAGCATTTATTGTTGGTTTCTGTAAGATAGCCATTCTAACGGGTGAGGTCAAAACCTCACTGCAGTTTTGATTTGTATTTCCCTGATGGTTAATGGTCCTGGGCATTTTTTTTCATATGGATGTTGGTTATTTGAATTTCCTGTTTGGAAATACCTGTTTACGTCCTTTTCCCATTTCTTAACTGGGTTGTTTGTTGTGAGTTTCTTAAACTCTTTATAGATTCTGGATATTAATCCTTTATCAGTTGCATAGTTTGCAAGCATTTTTCCCATTCCGTCAGTATCCTCTTCATTTTGCTAAGGATTTCTTTTGCAGTGTAGAAGTTTCTCAGTTTGATATAATCCCCTTTGTCAATTTTGGCTTTGATTGCCTGTGTTCTGAGGTCTTTTCCAAAAGTCTTTTCCTATGCCAATGTCTTGCAGACCTTTGACAATGTTATCTAATAAGTTGATGATATTGGTTCATAGATTTACCTGGATCCATTTTGAGCAGATTATTGTAAAAGATGTAAGTTACAGGCCATGTTTTATTCTTCTGCCTATGGGTATCTAGTTTACCCAGCACCATTTGTTGAAGAGACTATTTGCTCCAGGGATTGCTTTGGCTCCTTTGTCAAAGATAAATTTGTTGTAGATGTGTAGATTGGTTTCTGGAGTTTCTATTCTGTTCCACTGGTCTATACATTTTTTGCCAGTACTAGCTTGTTTTGGTTCTAACTACCCTGTCTTATGTCATGAAATCTGGTATTATGTTGCATCTGGTCTTACTTTTGTTGTATAATATTGCCTTAGGTATTCATATTCTGTTGTGTTTTCATATGAATTTTGACATATTTTTTCTAGATTGGAGAAGAATGTCATTGTCATTTTGACTGGAATCACACTGAATCTGTACATTGCTTTTAGTAGTATGGACCTTTTGATGATATTCATTATCCCAACCTGCCTAAATGCCCTCATCCTCCTTTCCCAGCCTTTAGCAATCCCTAATCTAAGTTCGTATCTACTTTTCTTTAACTTACACTTATGAGAGAGAACATATTTTTTTTTCATTCTGTGTCTGGTTTATTTCACATAATAAAATGTTTAGCAAATGATGGGTTCCATTACATTTTATGGATGAATAACATTTCATCACATAAATATTTTCTTTACCCATTCATTCATTAATGGACACAAAGGTTTACTTCATATTCATGGCCATAATGAATAATACTTCATCAATTATAGGAGTGTATATATCTCTTTCATGTGCTGATTTAATTTCCTTCTGATAGTACCCAGAAGAATAGCATTGTTGTGTTATTTGGTAGATACAAATTTTTGAGGAATCTCCATAGTGTTCTCCACGATGGCTGTTAATTTATATTTCCACAAACTTTGTAAAAGGATTCCTTTTCTTTCCACCACTTGCAGTATTTTTAATTCTCTGTATTTTTGATAACAGCCATCCTAAATAAATGCAATGATATCTTACTGTCGTTTTGACTTATATTTCCCTAATGGCCAGTGTATTTGTTGATCATTTTATGTCTTCTTTTGAGAAATGTCTTTTCAGGTCTTTTGCTCATTTCTTAACTGAATTTTTTGGTTTCTGTTGTTGATTTTTTGAGTTCCTTGTATGCTAGATATCAATTTTTGTCAAATGGATAGTTTACAAATAATTTCTCCTATTCCATTGGTTGCCTTTTCATTATGGTAATTCCTTTGTTGTGCAGAAGCTTCTTAGCTTTATGTAGCCCTATTTGTTTTTGTTGCCTGTGCTTTTGGAGTCTTATCCAAAAAAATGTTGCCTATACCAGTGTCTTGAAGAGTTCCCTTTGTGTTTTCTTCTAGCAGTTTAACAGTTCATGGCATTACATTTAGATCTTTAATTCATTTTATGTTGATTTTTGTAGGGTGAGAGGTAAGAATCAAGTTGTAATCTTCTGCATATCCAGTTTCCCCAGCACCATTTATTAAAGAGACTGTCCTTTCTTCACGGATATTTTCAGTGCCTTTGTCAAAGATCTACTGAATGCATGGATTAATTTCTTGTATGTGTGTTTTTCCAATGGTTTATTTGTTTGTTTTATGCCAGTACTGTATATCTTGAGTATATCTTGAAAGTTAATATCAAGATGCCTCCAGTTTAGCTCTTTTTGTTCAAGATCCCTTTGGTTATTAGTGCTCTTTAGTAATTGCAAATGAATTTTAGGATTGTCTTTTCAAAATTCCGTGAAGAATGTCATTGTTATTTTGATGGGATTACATTGAGTTTGTAAATTGCTTTGAGTACTGTGGGCATGCTAATAATATTTATTCTCCCAATCTGTGAACACAGATCTTTCCATTTTTGATATATTCTTCTTTGTCTTTCATTAGTGTTAGGTAATTTTCATTGTGCAGATATTTCATATCATTAGTTACATTCATTCTAAAGTACTGTGTGTGTGTGTGTGTGGCTCTTGTCAATGGGATTGCTCTTACAGTTTCTTTCTCAGTAAATTTGCTATTGGTTTGTAAAAACGCTCCTGATGTTTTTTCATTCATTTGAAAGGTAGAGAGAGAGAAATTTCCATCCACTGACCCACTCCTCAAATGTGTGCAACATCCAGAGCTGGATCACCTCAAACTCAGGAACATGGGACTCAATCTGGGTCTTCTAAATAGCTACAGTGGATCCAAGAAAACACTAGCTGCCTCCCATAGTATACATTGACAGGAAACCGAAACCAGAAGCAGAGCCAGGACTCAAATACAGGCACTCCAGTATGTATAATGAGCTTCTCAAATGGCATTTTACCTGCTGTGCTAAATGTCTACTCCAAAATGGAATTGATTTTTGCATATTGATTTTATAGCCTGTAACTTTACTAAATTCATTTATCAGATATAATAGTTTTCTGGTGGAGATTTAGCTTTTCTATGTATACAATCAGGTCATCTGTTGACAGGGATAACTTGACTGCTTTCTTATTCATATGGCTTTTATTTATTTTCATGGCCAAATTGCTGATGCTAAAACTTCTAGAAGTATATTGAATAACAAAGGCCGAAGTAGATATCCTTGTCTGATTACAGATCTTAGAAAAAAATGCTTTCACCATTTTCCCATTCAATAGGATGTTGGCTGTAAGCATTTAGGCTCTTTACATTTAAAGTTATTATTGTATTAGTAACTCTCATTGACAGCTGACATAAATTCATTTAGAGTGAAATATTTTAAACCAAAAAATTCTCCTTTTTAAAAAGGGGTGTTTAAATATTATTGACATTGTTATAGTCCCTTTAAATGTGCCTGGATATTTAAATGCCCCTGGACATAGGCCAGGTCAAATTCTGGAGCCAGGAACTCCATCCTGGTCTCCCACATGGGTGGCAGAAATGCATGTAGTTAGATCATCATCATCATCATCATCATCATCATCATCTGTTTGTAACTCTTTCTTTATTTTTTCTTATTTGAGTTTCATAGCACCTGCTTAACTTATACTTCCAACCTCATTGTTTGTCAACTTACTCCAAAATAAGATCTGTTGCACTATACAAAAGTATAAATGAGTATTTAAATGCCACAATCTTTCCTGTTGCCTATGGAGACTGCTGAAATGAATCAGGATTGGAGCTCTAGGAACAGACAGAAAGGAAAGCCATGTCATTTGCCAGGATACTGTGGGTTTCTGTCCATGTGGAACAAGTTGAGCTGGATTACCAGAATTTAGTTCTATTCTGTTCTGGAGTGTTCTTTGTCATTTGTGTCTTCTCTCTTGTAAAGGCAATTAACTAGTCCTGGAAAGGATACTATAGTTTTGTAAAATTTTGTTTTATAAAAAAGTTATTTTTGATAAACAATAACTTAGCTCTATCATTTTAAGAATTGCCTTCTGTTTATTTTAAATATCCTTTGCACTTTCCCTTGTGAGTTTTATGTTTCCATCTGCTGGTTCATTTCCTGATGGCCATCAAAACTGGACATGGACAAGGTCAAATTCTGGAGCCGAGAACTTCATCCTGGTCTCCCATGTGGATGGCAGAAATGCAGGTACTTAGATCATCGTCTGCTGCTTCTCAGGTGCATTAATAAAAACTGGATCCAAAAGTGGAGCTCTCACACCAATATGATATGCAATATCCCAAGCAATACTTTTACCTGTTGCACCACAACACTCTCCCAGGTTTTATTATTTTATATGTTTTCATGATTGTGATGTTTTTCTTTGTTTTTGTATGTCAGATTTCTTTAAGCATCTTTTTTTGTTAAGACTGGTTCGGTGTAGATCAATTCTTTCAACTTTTTCTTGTCTTACAAGGCATTTCTCCTTTTATGAAGGATACCTTCTCCAGATAAAAAAAATCTTGGCTGGCAATTGTTTCTTTTTTTTTACTTTTAGAAGTTGGAATAACTTCATTTTTATTGTCTCTTGTCCTGTAAATTTTCTGCTGAAAAATATGCTATTACTTTAATTGGAGTTCCCTTGAAAGTGAATTGGCACTTTTCCAGGTTTTGAAATTCTTTTTGCACAGTATTTTTGAGAGTTTAAATACAATGTGTCATGGTGAAGATATTTTCAGGTTGTGTTTATTTTAAAACATATGGGTGGACCTCAATAGATGCAGAGAAAGCATTTGATAAAACACAACACCCTTTCATGATGAAAACTCTAAGCAAACTGAATATAGAAGGAACATTCCTCAATACATTCAAAGCAATTTATGAAAAACCCATGGCCAGCATCCTACTGAATGGGGAAAAGTTGGAAGCATTTCCACTGAGATCTGGTACTAGACAGGGATGCCCAACTCTCAGCACTGCTGTTCAATAAAGTTCTGGAAGTTTTATCCAGAGCCATCAGGCAAGAAAAAAGAAATTACAGGTATACAAATTGGGAAGGAAGAACTCAAACTATGCCTCTTTGCAGATCATATGATTCTTTTTTGGGGGATCCAAAGAACTCTATCTACTAAGAGATTATTGGAACTCATAGAAGACTTTGACAAAGTAGCAGGATATAAAATCAATACACAAAAATCAACAGCCTTTGTGTACACAGGCAATGCCTTGGCTAAGAAAGAACTGTTAAGATCAATCCCATTCACAATAGCTACAAAAACAATCAAATACCTTGGAATAAACTTAACCAAGGACATTAAAGATCTCTACGATGAAAATTACAAAACCTTAAAGACAGAAATAGAAGAGGATACCAAAAAATGGAAAAATCTTCCATGCTCATGGATTGGAAGAATCAGTATCATCAAAATGTCCATTCTCCCAAAAGCAATTTATATATTTAATGCAATACAAATCAAAAATACCAAAGACATTCTTCTCAGATCTGGAAAAATGATGCTGAAATTCATATAGAGGCACAGGAGACCTCGAATAGCTAAAACAATCTTGTACCACAAAAAAAAAAAAAAAAAAAAAAAAAAAAACACGAAGTATCAAATACCAGATTTAAGGACATTCTACAGGGTATTTGTAATCATGGTACTGGTACAGAACAGATGGATAGAACAATGGAACAGAATAGAAACACCAGAAATCAATCCAAACATCTACAGCCAATTTATATTTGATCAAGGATCCAAAACCAATTCCTGGAGCAAGGAGAGTCTTTTCAACAATGTTGCTGGGGAAACTGGATTTCCACATGCAGAAGCATGGAGCACGACCCCTGCTTTACACCTTTCACAAAAATCCACTCAACATGCATTAAGATCTAAATCTACGACCCGACACCATCAGATTATTAGAGAACATTGGAGAAACCCTGCAAGATATAGGCACAGGCAAAGACTTCTTAGAAAAGACCCCGGAAGCACAGGGAGTCAAAGCCAAAAATAATTGGGATTACATCAAATTGAGAAGTTTCTGTACTGCAAAAGAAACAGTTAGGAAAGTGAAGAGGCAACCGACAGAATGGGAAAAAAATATTTGCAAACTATGCAACAGATAAAGGGTTAATAACCAGAATCTACAATGAGATCAAAAAACTCCACAACAACCCACTTACAGGATGGGCCAAGGACCTCATAGACCTCAATAGACATTCCTCAAAAGAAAAAATCCAAATGGCCAACAGACACATGAAATAATGTTCAGGATCACTAGAAATCAGGGAAATGCAAATCAAAACCACAATGAGGTTTCACCTCACCCCCATTAGAATGGCTCACATACAGAAATCTACCAACAATAGATGCTGGAGAGGATGTGGGGAAAAAGGGACACTAACCCACTGTTGGTGGGAATGCAAACTGGTTAAGCCACTATGGAGGTCAGTCTGGAGATTCCTCAGAAACCTGAGTATAACCCTACCATACAACCCAGCCATCCCACTCCTTGGAATTTACTGAAAAGAAATTAAATTGGCAAATAAAAGAGTTGCCTGTACCTCAATGTTTATTGCAGCTCAATTCACAATAGCTAAGACCTGAAATCAACCTAACTGCCCATCAACGGAAGACTGGATAAAGAAATTATGGGATATGTACTCTATAGAATACTATACAACTGTAAAATCAATGAAATCCGGTCATTTGCAGCAAAATGGAGAAATCTGGAAGACATCATGCTGAGTGAATTAACCCAGTCCCAAAAGGACAAATATCATATGTTCTCCCTGATCAGTGACAACTAACCGAGCACCTAAAAGGAAATCTGTCGAAGTGAAATAGATACTATGAGAAACAATGACTTGATCAGCGCTTGTCCTGACTGTTGATGAACAATGTAATACTTTATCCCTTTTAGTATTTTTTTGTTCTACTTAATACTATTGGTTGAACTCTTTAATTAACACACAATTATTCTTAGGTGTTTCAATTTAACTGAAAAATGATCCCTGTTAAATATAAGAGTGGGAATAAGAGAAGGAGGAGAGGTACAGTTTGGCACATGCTCAATCTGACTTGCCCCAAAAGCTAGAGTTAGAAATGTGCCATGGGATTTCAATTCAATCCCATTGAGGTGGCATGTACCAATGCCATCTCACTAGTCAAAGTGATCGGTTTCAGTTCATAATTGATCATAATGATAGGATTAAGAGTCAAAGGGATCACACAAACAAGACTAGTGTCTGCTAATACTAACTGATAGAATTGAAAAGGAGAGAATGATACAACATGGGAAGCAGGATACACAGCCTAAAGGCATTTGGATCTTGCTAAAACCCATGAGAGTATTTCAGACATATAAATCCGAGACACTCTGGCAAAAAAAAAATGACCTAAATGAAAGATCTCTGTGAGTGAGATCCCAGTGGAAAGAAGGGGCCATCAAAGAAGGAGGTACCTTTCTCTGAAGGGAGAAGAGAACTTCCACTTTGACTGTGATGTTATCTAAATAAGATCAAAGTCAGCGAACTCAAAAGGCTTCCATAGCTTTGGCAACTCATGACAAGAGCCTCAGGTGATTACTGACATCATAAACAAGAGTGTCGCTGTGCACTTACTCCCCATGTAGGATCTCTGTTCTTAATGTGTTGTACTATGTGAATTAACAGTATAACTAGGCCGGCGCCGTGGCTCACTAGGCTAATCCTCCACCTTGTGGCGCCGGCACACTGGGTTCTAGTCCCAGTCAGGGCGCCGGATTCTGTCCCGGTTGCCCCTCTTCCAGGCCAGCTCTCTGCTGTGGCCAGGGAGTGCAGTGGAGGATGGCCCAGGTGCTTGGGCCCTGCACCCTATGGGAGACTAAGATAAGCACCTGGCTCCTGCCTTCAGATCAGCGCGGTGCACCGGCCGCTGCGCACCAGCCGCACCAGCCGCAGCAGCCATTGGAGGGTGAACCAATGGCAAAAGGATGACCTTTCTCTCTGTCGCTCTCTCTCACTGTCTAACTCTGCCTGTTAAAAAAAAAAAAAAGTGAATCTTGATGTGAATGGGAATGGATAGGGAGTGGGTGATGGGATGGTTGCAGGTGGGAGGGAGGTTATGGGGGGAGAAACCACTGTAATCCAAAAGCTGTACTTCAGAAATTTATATTTATTAAATAAAAGTCAAAAAAATAAAATAAGAACATATGGGTGGAGCTGTGGCATAGTGAGCAAACCACCACCTGCAATGCCAACATCCCATATAGGCGCCAGTTTGTGTCCTGGCTACTCCACTTCTGATCCAGCTCTCTGCTTGGCCTGGGAAGCAGTGGAAGATGACCCAAGGTCTTGGTCCCCTGCACCCATGTGGGAGACCCAACAGAAGCTCCTGGCTCCTGGGATCAGTGCAGCTCTGGCCATTGCAGCCAGTTGGAGAGTGAACCAGCGGATGGAAGACCTCTCTCACTATCTGCCTTTCCCTCTCTTTGTGTAATTCTGATTTTCAAATAAATAAATCTTTAAAAAGCAAACAAAAAAAAAACCAAAATACTATGGGTCTCCTGTATTTGGATTTCCGTATCTTTCTCTAGATTGGGAGATTTCCAGTCATTATTTTGTTGAACATGTCTTCTATGAGTTTACTTTTTTCCTCTCCTGAAGGAAGTTCCATAATAAAAATATTTGTTATTTAACTCTGTTACAAAAGTCTTTGAGGGTATGTTTCTTATTTTTTCATGTTTCTTTCTGACTGAGTCTATGGTGCTCACTCAAACCATGGGTTGCCTGGAAAATGTAGTTCTGCCTGATGAGCCACACTGGCCAGAGCTGGGGTGAGGCTGGATGTGGTGATGATCAACAAAACTGAAGCATGCTATTTCTAGAGTCATCAAGTCTAAAATAAAGCAAACTCCTATTTAAAATATTATAGCAATGGAGTTAGGAAAATTAAGATACAGAAATTGAGCATTACATTTTACTTAAGTAAAATTTTTACTTAAATTATACTTAAGTAAAATGTGAACAATTAATGTTACTAACATACAGGAATATCTAAGCCATAGTTGGTATTTTTTGTTTGAAATACATAATTCAATGCCAAAAATGTAAGAATGGATAATTATTTACCTTGTTTCTTTTTTATTTCAGTTTTATTAAAATGTAATTTTTAAAATTATAAATTAATTTTTGAATGTCCTTTGTTGTTTTTGTTGCAAATTTTATACTTCCATCTGCTGGTTCATTCCCAGCTAGTTGGTTCAAGTCAAAGCCAGGAGCCAAGAATTCCATCTGAGTCTCTACATGGGTGGTCGTAATGCAATTACTTGGACTGTCATCTGCTGCCTTGCAGGTGTATAAGCAGGAAGCTGGATCCAAAGTGGAGGCCCTGCACCTATATGGTAAAATATTATTTCACAATATCTATATAACAATTATTCATGCATTCATCTGTTGCAGACACTTTGTGTAAGTCTATATCCTGGCTATTATAAATTATACTGTAATGAATATCAGCATGTAGCTATGTCTTTTGGTTACTGGTTCCATTTTCCTTGAATATATACTTAGAAGTGCAATTGCTGGATCATATAGTAGTTCCATTTTTAATTTTTCTATGAATCTCAACACTGTTTTCCATAGGGATTGTTGTATTAATGTTCTCTTGTATACCATCAAAGATATTTAAGAGTACAAAAAATGTAATGTATGTGCGTGAAGTTGATCTTGAGATTTGATTATTGTTTATAGCCCTTCTTCTATACTCCAGAGGAACAGTGGATTTTCTACTTTAAAAAAAAGTATAAAATTTGACTTGTTTTTTAGAAGATTTTGTTCAAAGTTTCAGTATGCTGACATTTAGAGACAAGCAGAATTCCCAGTATGTAAATTAAAGGCTATGGAGTTGGCTGTGGTTTCAGCATGTGTAATAAGCCACACCATAACTCATGGATAATTAAATCATTCTGGTCCACTCTCCAGTATCAACTCTGCTTTTGTCTACTCTGAAATTGTTCTTTGTTTCAATAAAACAAGGTATTTGGTTTTAGAAAAAAAAAAGAGTTCCCTTAACTCTGTTTCTTTAGCAAACACTTTATCTTTTGCCCTTTTGATAAGGCCATTCTAAGAGCCATGAGGTGGTATCTCACTGTGTTTGGATTTGCATTTCTATGATTACTAGTCATGTTAAATTCTTTCATATACTTGTTTGTCATTTATGTGAATTCTCTGGAAAATGTCTACTCAGTCCCCTTGCTTGCCACATAATTAGGTGATATATTGCATTATTTTGCTACTGAGTTGTTTGAATTCCTAATGATCTCTTACCAGATGTTTTGGTTTACAGACACTTTCTCTAATTGTGCAGATTTTATTTTTCACTGTGCCCATAGTAGCCAGAGTGATCTAGAGAGCATTCTGGTGCTTTGATCAATGGAGTCAAAACTATTCAAGAGGGGCCTGAATTCCTGGCACAGTGAGTTAAGTTATTCCTTATCAGAGTGCAGGTTCCAGTCCTGACTACTGCACTTCTAATCCAATATCCTGCTAATGTGCCTGTTAATGCAGCAGAAGATAGTACAAGTATTTGGGTCCCTTGCCTGCTCTCTGGAAGACAGAGATGGAGTTCCTGGCTGCTGGCTTTGTCTTGGCATAATTCTGGCTGCTATAATCATTTGGGGAGTGGATTGGCAGATAAAAAATCTCTCACTCTCTCTCTCTCTGCCTTTCAAATAAATAAATCATTTTTAGAACTCCTTTAATTTATATTAATATAAAGAGAACAGATTTCATGTTTTTCATGGGTACAGTTCTAGGATGCTAGCCATCTTTCTATCCCTTGTCTTTAAAAAAGCTATTCAAGAAAGAATGCAAAACGCTATTGTTGTTGCTATCCAACAATTCTAGGACACCTGGAAACAACCTTTGGCAATCTTAAGGCTTAATATGAATCACAAAAGAGAGAATCAACTCTTAGACCTATATTCCAACTTCGGAATACAAAATACATACACCCACACTCTAAAGCATGAATGATTTCTCCACCAGAAAGGAAAACACATTTAAATCCTACTCTGCAGAAAACAGAAATGATGAGGGTTTAAGATTATTTTCTTACATTTTATTTTTATCTACAAAACCACAAAGTGTATATTAAACATCTCAAAGAATTCAAGAGCAAAAAAAATCAATCTTCTGAGGACACTTTTGATCTTCTTTTAATGAATTTCTTTGAGGATTCCATGGTGATTTTGTTTGTATACTTCTTTCTGTTTCAAAATATCTTTTTCTCAAGTGACTCTTCACTTTTAAAACCCTCAAAATAAAATCATGAGACACTTTGATCTAAAATCCACAGTTTAAAAATTATAGGGGTTATTTAGATACATGTATATATAGGTCACTTGAGGATAGGCACCATTAACTTAGTATTTGATTTAAGTGGCACTTCAGAAGTTCAACAAAACTTACTGGAACACAATAAATAATGCTGTTCCAGAAAGAATCCATTATCATAAAATTCTTACAAAACACATGCCATTAAAAATTATTATGTGAATGACTATAAAAATTATTTATTCCTGAATAACTACCATATATTTTATTTTCCTGGTTTTAGCAAAGTAGCAATTTTGAATGTAAGATGGAGTACTGAAATGGGTCCATTGTACTCTCAATGGCCTCACCAAAATTAATAAGATCCTAAATATCACTAATGTGTTAGATCAATAGATATTGATAGAGATAGACAAAAGGAACATAAATCAACTGGAACATTGATTAATGCAGCTACTAATCCTCAAACACCAACATTGAATTGTTTTATCAGTAATACTACAAACCTGGGAGGAAAGATGGTGGCTATCATGTTTCATTGACAACCTCCCCAAAGAAACTATTTAAACAGCTATTCATGCTCAAGGTCACCTCCAGAAGAGATACAGAAACCAGGTGAGTAATCACTGTGCCTCATATTAGTATACAAATAATAAAAGTCCCATTTAAGAAAGTATGAAGGAAATAGCTGCCCTTTTCATTCCCCCCTCAGTTCTAATGAATTCAGCATGGAGAGAGACACCTCTTGCTTGGGAAGGGAAAGGGAATGAAATCCATGTGCCAGGCCTACTACTATAAAATGTAGAGTCAGGCAGGGCCACATAGCCCATGCCCCCAGTCTTGCATCTGCAGACTGACCATCTTCAGCCAGGCAGACTTGACCATTGCTCCCCAAACCTCTGGCAGAAAATGGAGGAAATATTTGTGGAGTAGGGCTGGATAGGGGATTCAGGACTTTGCCCTGGAGATCAGAGCCAAGCCTGCTTCTTGCCATCCAGCACATAATAAAGTTCCAAGCCCGCTGCCTGCAGTTGGAACCTGTAAACCTTCTCAGCATGGCATCAGGCAGTCACCTCTGCTCCAAAGCGATGACTCGTTCTGGTGTGTATTAGCACGTGCTTCAAGCAGGCTTGATATGGACCGCCAAGACTTCACCGGGCCTTGTAGTTTGAGATTGAAGTGTGATCCAGCCTAGTACCAATATGAAAATCAAAACAGCTGTCTTTATCACCCTCTTCAAACTTGGGAAGACAGCAAGGAATCCCAGAGTGTGTCCTGGTTCTCAGAGCAGGTCAGATTAAGTCCAACGATGGATAGACCCTAATGGTCCCATCCCTAGGGAAATGCTTATAGTTAGAATCTCTAGATTAATCCCAGCATAAGATGAAGATCAGCATCTGGGGGATGGACTTATTTTGGCCATGGCTACAACCAGCCTCACGTGCCCTTGGTGTATACTCCCAAGGTTACACAGGGCCTAATGACTGCAATCCAGGAATGAATCACCTAGTGCCTGTCTGGGCATCTGAGGGGCTTCCTCTTCTACCCTTCTTGCAACTTTGGACAAACATCAAGGAACCACAAGACTTTGTATGGGTTTGGTAAAACCCATTATTAAACAGATCCTGCAGACAGAACATCTAGGTCTATTTCAATGCCAAGCATAATTATGCCCAATAAACTCCATCAGTTATTGGTAGCAACAGCATCAGCAACATCAGTCCATCTCAGCAACAGGCAGATCATAATAGGGTGGGCTTTGTTCCTACCCCCAGGTTGAACTGGTATCAGTTGTCTGGATTCTGGGTGTGATTTCACATTGTGGCATTGGTGAACACAGCACGAAGAGTCTAAGCAAACTCTAGTCCCAAGAAAAGACTTGTAGGGGATAGAGAATCCCTTCTCAGGCACTTCCCCAGTAGATTCTGAACAATACAACCTTTGCAAATTTGGTACATATTTGAGTTTAGGAAACATTATAGGGCTGAAATAGTGAAAAATTTCCACAGCAGAGCTGTGATAAACCTAGACTTAGAAAGCTGGTAGTGCTCACCATTCAAAGAAAATAAAATCCACTTGGAATTTCTAAAGGGACAGACACAAGCACAACCAGAATCATGCAATGAGCAGATGATATTATAAACTGAACAATTAACTAGAGCTTCCTTCCAGGTGAGAAGGACATTTGGGGTAACAGGTGACTCCACCTGACATGCCTGCATCCAATACCTGAGTGCCTGTGTTTGAGTCCTCACTTCACTTATGAGTCCAGCTTCCTGCTGATGTGTATCCTGGGAAGCAGTAAATGATGACTTGGGTAGTTGGATCCCTTCCACCCAAGTGGAAGACCCAGAATAAGCTTTCAGCTCTTGTCAATGACCGGGTCAAGTTCTGCCTGCCGTGGGTATTTAGAGAGTGAACTAGAAGATGAAGATCTCTCTGTGTCTTTGTTTCCCTTTCTCTGTCTTTCAAATAAATTATAAACAACTTCATAATTAGTTGAAGAATATTCAGGAACTATGACATCACCTAATAAATAAAATAAGATGCGAGAAATAAAGCATCTACGAATTGAAAATTTTAAATTCTTGGCTGGAGATTTTAAAATAGTTGTTTAAAGAACAGTGAACTTCAAGAGAACACAGATAAATGATATAATATTGTAGCAGAAGACTCACTATAGAGATACAAATAATTAAACAAAATCAAACAGAAATTCTTAAACTGAAAATAATACTAAATGAAATTAAAATGTGGTAGAAGGCACCAGTCATTTGCAGAAAAGAATAAAAAAGAATAAGTGAACTCAAAGACAAACCTCTTGAAAGTATAAAGAAGGAAGAGGAAAAAGAAAACAGAATCAAAAAATGAAGAAAGCTTATAGGAAATTTAGATTATATGACAAAGAACAAATGCCTTAATTATTGGACTTCAAGAGGGACTCCAGAATGCCAAAGAGTTAGAAAGCGTATTCAAAGATAACAGAAAACCTCTCAAACTAAGATAAAGACACAACTATCCAGTCACAGAAAGGCAAAAAGTACTATTCACATTTACCCAAAATAAGCCTTCCCCAAGATGTATTATAAAGAGAAAATAAGCAAATAACCCATGAAGGAGTTCCAATTCTAACTCATTTTATCAGGAAAAACTTCACAGTCCAGGAGGACATAGGATGACACTTTCACAATAATAAAGGAAAGGAATTGCCACCACTGTATGACAACAAGCAAAGATGTATTTCAGATATGGGATAAAGATAAAGACAAAAGCTGAGAGAATTTATTACCACCATATCTTTCTTATAAGAAATGTTAGGGAAATTCTTGAAACTGAAAGAGATACTAATGAGTAAAAGACCATCTCAGCAGGCAGAACACTCACTGGGAAATTCTTCTATTTTATAAGCCATACATAAATAACTCATGTCTCTACTTTGGAGAGTAAAAAATAATTAAAATAATGTAAATAGGATTAAAAATGTTAAGAAATGGTCAACAGAAGGGAATGTCAAAATGGAACATCAAAATTCAAAACCTGAAACTGAATGGAGTTCAAGTGACTTCTTTATTATTACATTGTAGCCATTTGATTTGTATCTTTTTATTTTTATAACAAATACTAAATTGCTATCATTTAAAAATAGCCTGTTATAACAAGAAAGAATTTATGTATGCCTAATGGTAACCACTAAGCAAAAAAAAAAAATCTGTAATACACTTACCAGAAATAATAAGCCAGGAGTCCAAAGAACACCACAAGAGCAAAATCAGTTAACCACAAATGAAGATTATAGGAGACTGAGAAGGAAAGAAAAGCACTGCAATAAAACTAAAAAACAAAATTCAAAATAGTAGTATCAAGACCTTACCTAGCAAATGATTACCTTCAAAGTGAATGGAGTCAATGCTCCAATTAGAAGATGTAGAGTGACTAGATGGAATTTTTTTTTAAAAGGATACAACTATATGCTGCTTCACCTCTAGACAGACACGTGGATTGCATACAAAATGATAGAATAAAGTATTTTATGCAAATAAAATAAAAAATAAAATGAAAGTAGCCATACATATATTTGATAAAAAAGACTTTGATACAAAGGCAGTAAAAAAATAAAGGTAGACCATATATAATGACAAAAGATTTGATCCAACAATAGTAAACACCATATATATATATATACACACACACACACGCACACATGCACACACAATATCAGAGCACCCATATATTACACAAATGTTAATGGACTTAAATGAGGAAATTGATTCCAAATCAATCATAGTCAGGGAATTTAATGTCCCATTTCCAGAAATGGACAGATACTCTAGACAGGAAATAAAACAATAGCATTAAAGTGTACCATAGATCAAGTGGATTCAACAGACATCTACAAAGCGTTCTGTTTAACAACTACAGAATATAAATTTTTCTAAACATTATATACAACATTGTCCAGGAAACACCACATGGTAGTTTGCAAAAAAACTCACAAAATGTTTTAAAAAGTACAGCTATATGGAGTAGATTTTCTGGTTACAATTTTTAAAAAGCCAAGACATAAATAACCAGAAAAACTTTGGAAACTACATAAATACATGGAAATTAGACAACTTACTTCTCAACACCAATATTTCAAGGAATAAATTAAAAATAATGTTATTCCATTGAGTGACAATGGAAACACATAGGATACAACACAAGCAGTGCAAAGAAAAATGTTATAGCAACCAATGTCTGCATGGAAAAAGCACAAACACCCCAAATAAACATGTTATCATTGCAATCTAAGGAATTAGAAAAACAAAAACAAGTCAAATCCAAAATCAGTAAATTTAAAGAAATGATAAAACTAAGAACATAAATAAATGAGATTGAGAAAAGAAATTAAAAAATCTAAGAGTTGTTTGAAAACAAACAAAATTGACAAACTGTTAGCTACAGGAAGAAAAAAGAGAGAAGATTCAAATACATAAAATCCACAATGAAAACAGAAACATTATTACTGATGCAACAGAAATACAAATGATTACTGCAGATTACTACAAACAGTTGTATGGCAAAATTTGATAATCTAGAAGAAATGGAAGATTTCCTGGACACAAACATCTTACCAAGACTGATTTATGAAGAAGTAAATTACATAATTAATCCAATAATTAGTAGGGAGATTGAATCAGTAATGAAATCATCTCCTATCAAAGCAAAGTACAGGATCAGATGTTTCACTGCTGAAATCAACCATATTTTTTAAAAAGGAATTAACACCAATGGGTCCTAATTTGCAACAACATAGGTGGAACTGGATGTGATTATGAAATAAACCAATCTCAGAAAGACAAGTAAAATGAGCCAAGCACACAAAGAAAGATGTCACATAATTTTACTCACTTTTGAATTCTAAAAATATGATGATTTCATAGAAATTAAAAATATAATGGCGTTTATCATATGTTAGGGATGAAAATGGTGAGGAAGGCATGGGGAAAGTTTGATTAATGAGTGCTGAGTTATAGCTAAATAAAAGTAGGAAATTCAGTGTTCTTTTGCACCATAGAGTAACTGTAGATAATGTTAATATACTGCACATTTCTCTTGTTAAGTTTTTATTTATTTATTTGTTTAAAAGGCTAGGTAACATAGAGAGAGTAGTGACAAGAGAGATTTCTCCCAAATGCTCTCAAATAATTGAGGCTAGGCCAGACCAAAGCCAGGAGCCTACTACTCCTGTGGGTGACAAGGACACAAGTACTCGGGCCATCATCTTCTGCATTAGGAGGAACCTGGATAGGAAGCAGAGGAGCCAAGACATGACTCCATAATGGGAAGCCAATGATCCAGCATTGGCTTAATCCACTGAGCCATAGCACCCACCCCCTATGCATTACTCTGTAAGTAAAACTAGAAGGTATGGTTTTGTATATTATTTCTTTTCTTTTTCTAAAGATTGAGTTATAGGGAGAGAAGGAGAGACATCCTCTGGTTCACTGCCCAAGTGGCCACAAAGGCAAGGGCTGGGAAAGACTGAACTCAGGAGCCAGGAGCTTCCTCCACATGGGTGCAGAGACCCAAGAACGTGGGCTATCCTCCACTGTTTTCCCACGTTATTAGCAGGAAGCTGGATCAGAAGTGGAGTAGATGGGACCTGAACTGGTACCTATATGGGATGACAGCATTGCAGAAGGCAGCTTTACCTGCTATGTCATAACACTGAATCTAATTTTGTATATTTTTACCATGAAAGACTCTTTAGTGTTTTATAAAATAGATAAGAATGAGTTGTTACTAAAGGCTGAGCAATGAAAGGAAGATATAATGGAATGGGAAAAGGTTGATTGACTGGTATTTGGTAATAGCTGCATAGAAGTAAGTTCAGGGATTCTGTTACATAACAGAAGGACTACAGATAATGTTAACATACTGTATATTTCTTTATTTTAAAAAAGATGGGTTTTGGATGTTTATACTGTAAAGGCATGTTAAATGCTTGAAGAGAGAAATATGCTTATCATGATCAGTCATTATACAATGTGTACATGTAATGAAACATCACCTTATATCCCCTAAATCTGTACAAATGTATGTGCCTACTAATATATTTTAACAGTTTTGAAACATCACAATACTCTATAAATATATAATTTTTTATGTATCAGTTTAAAAAAAGAAGTTCTCTTTCTCCTGAAGGCTGGTGAAAAAAACTGAAGTGAAACCACCTTTTTAACATTTTGGTAAGAGAGCATACTAACTTCTTAATCAAGGAGGGCAATTCCTTATATATTTCACATTGCTTTTGTTTCATTAATGTTAATTTACTTTATTTGAGTAAATTCTTGCACACAAAAATGAGGCTACTTCAAAAATTTGTGGGAAAATGGAAATAAAATACAAGTCTAATTTTTTCAAAATGTTTTACTTATTTTTGAAGATTTGTTATTTATTTGAGAGGGAGAGGTATAAAGAGAGAGAGACAGAGAGAAAGGTCTTTCATTCTCTGTTTTACGCCCCAAATGGCTGCAATGGCCATAGCAAGGCCTATCCAAAGGCCAGAGCCAGGCCTATCCAAAGACTGGAGCCATGAGCTTCTTTTGGGTCTCCTGCATGGGTTCAGAGTCTCAAGCACTTGGACCATCTTCCTCTGCAGGCCATTAGCTGGATCGAAAGTGGAGCAGCCTGGAATTGAACTAACACCCATATGAGATGCCAGCATCACAGGTGGAGGCTTAACCTACAACACCACGAAGCCAACTCCTGTGCAAAATTTTATAGTCCATGCAAATATTTTTAAAGATGTATTTTCTGTGAAGTTTTTCAAGGTCCCTCATATGCATGGATTTAAACTGTTATGCACCAGAATAAGCTTACCTCTTAAATCCATGTTTCACAAACTTATTGAAGTGCCATCCCACCACCCCTTGATTAAAGGCAGGTGATTACTAGAGACTAGAATGGAAGGGGTAGATTGGAAAGTGGAAATATTGATGAAAAGACACAATGTTTCAATTAGACTGGAGAAATAAAGCTTTAGTGCTCTGTTGCACTGCATGGTGACCACAGCTGATAATGACATAGATTTAAAAATTCTCAAATGACTCTCAATTTCCTTCCTCATAACAAGCAAATGGTAAGTTGGTGCAGAGAATCATTATTTGTCAATTAAATTAATAAAAAACTCAAAAGTCTGTAGTTATTAACTGAGAAATTATAGACATTTTTTCCTTTTGCTCATACAAAATGAAGGGAAATAAAAAATAGAAGAGAATAAAGGAAATTACGAAAGTTTCTTTAGAGTATAATGTTGTCTTCTTATTTCAGAGGGAATGAAGACCATTCTTTATATGGTGCAGGCTGAATTGACATAAAACATGAATATCAGTAGCCATTATATGGAGCATTTCTTTGTTCAGAATTTTTTATTATTTCACTGTAGCAGATGGGAAGTAAAAGCAAGTGTTAGCATGTTTATGGAGTATAGGTGAACACAGGCAATAATCTCTGGCAGCAAAACTATTTAATTCCTATATACTCAACTTTGTTGAAGCAAGATTAAGGTGTTCAGATACTAAGGAGTACAAGGAAAAATTGTGTCAGATTAAGTTGCAAACTGTCCTTGCAAACAAACTTAAACAAAAATGTTTCAGAACTGAAAATTATAATGAATGATAATTTTTATTATGATGACACTAATCACAAATTATTGAAAAGTGAATTTGTATGCAATCTCCAATCTTCCAGAAGTTGACAGTATTCTCAGATCATATGTATGCAGAATAATTATCTCAGTTTCATCTATCATATCTTCTATTGTGCATATTATCCAGTAAGAGAAATTCATCTCTCAACAATTGAGAGAACTCTGTAATTGAACTTAATTTATTTGATTGACTAACTTATTTCTGTCCTTAATATATGCAGCTTTCATTATGGTCAGCAGTATACTTCAATGAGTAACTCAACCCAAAAGTTGTTACGTCTACAGTTGGGTTTTATCAATGTTTCATAGGAAACATAAAAAGGATACTTAGACAACCACAAAAATTAAGACATTACTTTTTAAATAATGTGTAGATTCTAGACTGATAATCAACACATATCTGTTATTTTTCGCACTTGAGTGAAATAGAATCCTGAATAATGTTCCCTGATACCCCCACCACACACATACACATACATTACTCCAACGGTTGCATAAAGAGAATAATAGTCACTGTAAGAATTGGCTAAATACAGGCTTCTGTGATTTAAATCCTGCTTATCTGGGTGCTGTTTTGAGATTTGATGCTTTAGGTAAACCTTGGAATGAACAAGTGAAGCCTAGGACTTAATAACAGCTAGCTACTAGCTAAACATGTCATTACCATTATATCTGTTTTTAGCCACATCCACCTTGAGGAAGGACAATCACACAGAGTATTCTGCCTTAGACATAGTCATGTATATGTAATGTGAAAGTTTCATGTCTTCCATCATTTCTCCTGTATCTTATTAAATGTATTTTAAAAGATCTGTTGGGTAGTTAATCTCATTATTTAATATGGGAATACCAGGAAACTTTAAAATGTATATACTCACAACACAAATTTTTATCTTTGTTAAAGCAGATGTCAAAAGCAGGTACTTTTCAGAATATTTATTTTGCTGTAGAATAGGTACTGCTACATACATGAAAGTTATTCCAAAAATATATTATTTTTCCTTTAAGTTAGTCCTTTCTAATAGTAATGGTAAGAGTATTGGTAGTTACTAAATGCTTGCACTATAGTAAATCGTGAGTTCTTCATACCCAGTCCCAAGTGTTACTCTAATGCTCATGTTAAGGACTCGGGGAGTAGAAGTATATAAAGATTAAGAGAGTAGGTTACAGATTTAAATCCAGAGGACCTTGAAGCCAGAGACTGATTCCTTAACTATTCTATGATTCTCTATATAGTGTACCATTGACAAAATGGAACATCACTCAAAGTGGAAGACTTGCAAACATGTATGGTTCAGTGAAAATATTAAGTGTCGAAGGATATGCATGACAATGGTAGGAAAATTTCAGGTAATGAATTCCAGGTAATGAGTCCAATAAAGATTGAAAATCGAAGGCATCATTTTCTTTTCTTGATTGGACTATCATGGTTTGTTGATCTCAGTAGGTTTTGTGCCCTCACTGCACTCCTATTATGCCTTTACTATAGCATTTCATGCAATACATTATAATTGATTTGTTTACAAGTTTAATTTTCTCCATGAGAAAACAATTTTATCATGAGCAGGAATCAAGATTTTTTTCATGATTGGATGCTCAGCACCTAGCTGTGCAAGTGCAAAAGCAAGTGTTTCTGTATGAGTGAATCACATTAAAAACCCTTCTGTCCATGGGATTCAAAATTCCTGAATGAAGACATTTACAAAGCAATGTTTTATTTGACTTCAATTAACTCCAAATAGTTAACTTTATAACAAAAGGATTTTCATATAATTTTTACTATATTTAAATAGCTACATTTTATCTTCTTTCAAACATAAGTTGATTGTACACAAACCAATGAGTTCATTATTTCCATTACAGAATCCAATCTATAATATTTTGGCATAATACCAAAATCTAGCCTAAAAATAGGTAGTAACACATGAAACACCTATCCATTACCTTCACATGCCAATTTAATTCAATTTTCTATGAATGTTAAACTCCATAATATTAGAAATTTGTTTTTATGTCCTTTATTGCCTTGAATAATATGGCACAATCCCTTATTCATATAATTACATGAATTTCTTTGTTATCAAGTGGCATACTGTATGTATGTTTTGAATGTGGTTGTTTACATTGTCAGGAGGGTAGGAACAGAAAGGGAGTCAGGACTTGAATCTAGGAAATCCATAATAGGCTGCAAGTTTACGAACAGGCATCTTAACTGCTGTGCAGATGCATACTCATAAATATATTTATTTTTACTCCATGTTGCCAAATAGGTTTACAACTACAAATTCACATAGTGTAATATGAATTATATTATATCATACAATAAACAATATCAGTTGAAATCTTTACTTAGTATATACTAAGTTGATCTTCTGTATATAAAGATAATTGAAAATGAATCTTGATGAAGAATGGGATAGGAAAGGGAGTGGGAGATGGGATGGTTGCGGGTGGGAGGGAGGTTTTAGGGGAAAAAGCCACTATAATCCAAAAGTTGTACTTTTGAAATTTATATTTATCCTATTTTTGGGATGCAATATAATCCCAAATAGATTGTGAGAATTTAACTATGCGTATGTAACCCTTACAGCAAAAATTAAAATGTAAAAAAATAGCTAAAATTCTATATACAATATGTCCAAATAAGACAAAAGAAAAAATAAAAGATAAATACAAAACATAAGTAGACTAAATAAAAAGAGTAATGAAAGATTCAAAGACGCTATCATTGTCATAAAAAGGTCAACATAAAAATCATAAATATTCATGTACATAAAATGATTTTAAATGCATGAATAAATTGGGAGGATTAAAGGACAATATAGAAAATTTCTTATTGCTACTTGAATATTTTTAAATAGCCTACTCTCAATAATTAATAGGAAAACTAATAAGCAGAACATCAGTAACAATAGAAGATTTGAGCAACAGGATCAACTCCTTTAAACTAAGTTATTGTCGTAAAATGTTTCATTTAAAACTTCATGGTACACGTTCTAAGTGCATTTGACCTAATCACTTATAGAGACCACAGATTGTATGGTAAAACAAATGTTAGTGATTTAGAGGATTGAATTATAAGATTATATTTCCTACAGCTGAATGAGGAAAATTTGTAGTAATATTATATTTTTTTATTTTTTAAGATTTATTTATTTGAAAGGCAGAGTGACCAAGAGAAAGAGACAGACAGAAAAAGATTTTCCATTCACTGGTTCTCTCCCCAAACACCTAAAACAGCCAGGGCTAGGCTGGGCCGAACCAGGAGCCATGAACTCTATCCAGGTCTCTTACACTGGAAGCAGCATCTCAATTGTTTTGACTATTGTCTGCTGCCTCCCCAGCACATTAGAAGGAAGCTGAAATCAGAAATGATGCAGCCAGAACTCAACCAGACACTCTGATGTGGAATGTGGGCACGCCAAGTGATGTCAAAATATTGCTATCTAATAGAATTTTTTGCAATGATGGACATGTTCCATCTACATAACCATTAGGCATTTTTGGTTATTAACACATTAAATTTTTGATGGAGTAATTTAGGAACTATTTTTTTATTTATTTTATGTTAATTATGTTTTAATGTTATGAACTAAATTGTGTCCTCTCAAATTTCACAACTTGAATATCTGACCAACTTAGTGTGATTGTATTTGGGGATAAAGATATTAAAAGGTAATTAACATCAAATGAAATAATTAGTCCCTGAGGATCAGCAGATTTATAAGAAAGAGAGAGAAAGAGATGTGCCTTGCATGCCACAAGGAAATGCTGTGTGAGACCATAGAAAGAAGATGATCATCTGCAAATCAAGAAGAGAGCCCTCACGAGAAACCAAATTGATTGGAACTTTAATATTAGAAGTCTATTCTCCAGAACTGTGAGAAAATAAATTTCTGTTTTTAAACCACCCAGTGTATGCTATTTTTAGGGGGCACCCAAGCAGATCAATACTTTTAATTTTGAACATCTCATATGGCTATTGATTACCTAAGAGGAAAGAACACTACAACATCATATATGAATGTTCCTCTTTCTATGTGAATATGATCTGTGCATTTATAGACATTTGTTAACTGCACTTAATAGAAACACAAAAATGTCAAAATAGTCACTTGCTCCTTCAAGTCTTGAAGTGATTAATTTCATTATTTGAGGATGCAGGGTAATAACCACAGTGCTTCAATTGGATAAAATCAGCAAAAATTTTTAGACCATTTCAATGGACAGCCTGATTTATTTATCAATCTTATGAATAAGTGCTAAATTGGAAAAGTAAACACCAAGTATCTATAATAGTTTGTTATACATTTTTAAATGAAGACTAAATAATGCTCAGAAAAAAATAGCATAGAACCTATGTTCCAATTTATTTTTTTCTTTTTTAGCTTGTGCTTAAGTATTCATATGATAAAATAATTTCCTTTATTTACATGTTTTCTCCTTCTCCATCAACCTTACAGTCAATGTACAACAAATCACGAACATTTTTAAAACTTGTCCTCTATTTTGTACCTCTACAACTTTATACACACTGGAAAATATACAACCACAAAGTTAAATCAATCTAACCAGGTTCATGGACTATTTTTTAATGGCTGCATTGCCATGGCATTACATATATAGAACTCTAAACTTTACATTGCTTGCTATTGAAACAACCTTTCTTTTTTTGCTAATAATTCAAAAAATGTACACAATAAATTTTAGAGTGTCCTTCCATGTGACCTAATCATATTAGACAACAAAATAATAAAAAATAAAAAACTTCTAAAATGTTACACCTTCATGAAGCTCACATTCTTGCCGAGGAGACACAATATAAATGTAAAACGTAAGTAAATTCAGTAACAATTACAAAATGGCAAGTGGCATGCAACAATATTAAAACTGAAGAAAGGCTAGGGAGGATAAAGCAGGTGAATGTGGAGCTGGTTACAAAGTTAAATGTAGTCAGTGGAATGGGATTCATCAATGAGATCCCATTTGAACAGACATTTAAAGAAAAGTCAGTGAGTTAGCCATAGGGGTATAGGAGCAATACACTTTAAAGGCAGTAGAAATAGACATTTGGAGAAGCATGCCTGAAATGTTAAAGCATTAGGAGCCCACTCGGGGCAAAAAAGAGTAAGGAAGAGAGATATGATTTTACTCAAAGCAAATGATAAACTTTTTCAGAACCAACAGATATTTTTGAAAGCAAATTTTTACCTAGTTTAAAGAAAACTTAGACATCTATCACTTTATTTGAGGACATCTCTGTAAAAGCTACTCTAAAATCAATATTAAAGAGTTAAAGTAAAATTAATATCTGCACATATCCAAAAAATCTGGGATATCCTTTATCATTTTTTCACATTTCAGCAAAGGTATATTGGTCTAACAATTAATTAGCATAGTTTTATTTATTTATTTGTTTCCATTTCATAAATATAACTTAGTAATTCTTCCCCTTTGAACAGTTCTTGTCTGGACTGCTAGTATAGTTTTAATTAAATATAATGCACACCTTTTTGATATGATGCATGGGAAAGATCATTCAGCAGTCATATTTTCATTTTCATTAATTTCTTGAGGCTTGTATTCATCTTATACTCAGGCTCTCCAAACAGAAGGTATAATGAAGTACCTGTGCCATTAAACGTATGTTCCATGCTTGCACATCTGGTTGGTTGAAGTAATGCTTGGTTTTCCTATTGACATTTCTATATGTGTTACTCAGGTTGCCCTTTTCCAAAAATCTCTTTTTCCTTATGAAGTTAACTATAATGTTTTAATCTAGCATCACATGTGTAAGTAATTTCAGTTACAAGATGGGGCACTAAGGTGAGGTACAGGATGAAGTGCTTCAGTGTACATTTTATTATGATGGGATTTTTGGAGTTAAAAATAAAATAACACAGGTGTGAGGATGTTGTCAACACTTTGATTTTTTTTAAATTCTGCTGAAATCCCTGAATATGATGTGATATAATAAAATAAAAAGTTAAATCTTACAGGAAAAATTTTGACTTAGAAAGTTGGTAGGATCATTAAATCATAGAACAGAAAAGAAAATTATTAAAGAAACGCAGCTGAACCTCTTGTTATTCCTCAGCTCATGCATCTCCACCTGCACCTTTTATATCCTCAGCAGTGCATGTGTAGAGTAACTGTGAAGCATGATGTAAGTGAATACATGTGTGCTTATGCGTGTTTGATGGCATGGGTGTGGGTGGTTCACATTTACAGTGTATTGTAGCATACGAAATCTCCTTCATGCACAACTTGAAAATAAAATTCAAAAAATTTAACAGTCCAATAGCATTTAATTATGTTTATTAATTTTTAGTTTTAAAATTAAACCAAAATTTAAAATATTTTGCCTCATTAATTTTAAATGTAACCATTTTATACATATACATATATTTCTTTCTTGAAACCATTAATATCATGAAGTGAGGGACTCATGATAATGATCATAACTTGGGGAAAGATGGGTATATTTTCATGCACATGGTATGTTTCAGTGAGGCAATATATATAACTATATATGGAATGATATGACATTTGAAAAACCTTTATATGCTCTAATAAAAGAATTTCTGAAGCTGCTGAAAGAATAATTGATGATAAGAAAAGAAACAGAAAATTGCCCAAGTTAGAGACAAAAACTATAAACTGGTGAAAGGCAATACTGTTAGTAGATTTTATCAAAATAAATTTTATCAGAGTGCTTGGAAGATATAATTAGAAATGTGATCTAAGAATATCAAGAATGATGGGAAGAGAGAACATTATATCCAATAAAAAGAGATTTAGGGCAAAATTCAGAGAATTTTTCTTTCAAAGCATTTGCCACATTTTTAAACTGTTCAAAGTAAGAAATGAAGGAGCCAAATCCGTGGGGGAGCGGCACACCGCCGGCCGGCTCTCTCGGGGGCTGCTCAGGTGTTCCTTCAGATAGATGTTCCTGGTGCATGTTTTCTCTCTCCTCCTTTATAGTCCTCTTCCACCAATCCCAACTCTGCTACCCACACGCCGAGTACGCTGCTCTCCTGCAATCAGGAGCAGGTCCTACAGTTTCTTGGTTGAACTGGAGGCAGCTGTGTAGAAGCTGTTTCTCCCTTCTCAGCGCCATATTGTGGGAGAGCAGATGCATAGAATAAGTCTTAATTCCAGTAACTTAGTCTAGTCCGAGTTGCTCCCCACAGGAACAAAACCCATCTATTTGCTGCTTATAAGAAACTCATCTTTCCAGCAAAGATGTATGCAGACTGAAAGTGAAAGGTTGGAAAAAGACATTCCATGCCAACAGAAATGAAAAAAAAAAAGCAGGTGTAGTCATATTAATATCAGAAAAAATAAACTAACATGAAAACTGTTAAGAGAGACAAAGAGGGGCACTATATAATGATTAAGGGATCAATTCAACAGGAAGATGTAACTATTATAAAGGTATATGCACCTAATTATAGGGCACCGGTTTATTTAAAAGATATGTTAAGGTACTTAAAGGGGGATTTAGACTCCAACACAATAGTACTGGGGGACTTCAATACTCCACTCTCAGAAATAGACAGATCAACCAGACAAGATCAACAAGGAAACAGCAGATTTAATCAACACTATAGCCCAAATGGATCTAACAGGTATCTACAGAAATTTTCATCCTACAAGTAAATAATTTACATTCTTCTCAGCAGTACATGGAACCTACTCTAGGATTGACCACATACTAGGCCATAAAGCAAGTCTCAGCAAATTCAAAAGAATTAGAATCATATGATGCAGCTTCTCAGACCAGAAGCTGGAAATTAGCAACTCAGGAATCCCTAAAGCATATGCAAACATATGGAGATTGAACAACATGCTCCTGAATTAACACTGGGTCATAGAAGAAATCAAAAGAGAAATCAAAAACTTTCTGGAAGTAAATGAGGATAACAAAACAACATATAAAAACTTATGGGATATGGTAAAAGCAGTGTTGTGAGGAAAGTTTATAGCAATAGGTGCCTACATCAAGAAATTGGAAAGGCACCAAATAAATGAGTTTTTAATGCATCTCAAGGATCTAGAAAAACTGCAGCAGACCAGACCCAAATCTAGTAGGAGAAGAGAAATAATTAAAATCAGAGAAAAAATCAACAGGATTGAATCCAAAAAAATTACAAAAGATCAGCCAAATGAAGAGCTGGTTTTTTGAAAAAATATACAAAATTGACACACCATTGGCCCAACTGACAATGTCCCTATTCTTTAGAAATTCAAGTCCTATTTTCTCCAAGAAAACTGACTTGATTGTGTAAGTGCATGATGACTATTTCATCTTCTACATCACTCTTATTTAGCATATTATATGCAGTAAGGAAATCAGCAAATATATATTAACTGAGTGAATAAGTAACTTGATCACTTGCTAGGCCCTCAGACTCTGTCCTGCATTATTTGTGATTTACATGGAAGATCTTGTATTCCCTTCCCTTCCCTTCTCATCTCCTCTCCTCCTTTCACCTGTAGGCTCTCTCCTCTCCCCCACCCTTACTGTCTTTCCCTCCCACCCCTGTAACTGTGCCTTTCTAATGAATATATAAATCTATAAAAAATAGTTTATAGCTGAATGATTTGAAATTTCACATCCTCTGAATAAAAGTAACTTTGATTATTCCAGAGGAAATGTCTTTCTTTAATCTCAGTAACAGTAAACATGTAGGACACTAAATTATTTTTTTTTCTTTTTTTTTTTTTAACTTTTATTTAATGAATATACGTTTCCAAAGTACGAATAATGGATTACTATGGCTTCCCCCCCATACCGTCCCTCCCACCCACAACCCTCCCCTTTCCCACTCCCTCTCCCCTTCCATTCACATCAAGATTCATTTTCGATTATCTTAATATACAGAAGATCAGCTTAGTATACATTAAGTAAGGATTTCAACAGTTTGCTCCCACACAGAAACATAAAGTGAAAAATAATAGATGATTTTTTTTAATGATGATGAAATCAGATCAGACCTATTGTCATGTTTAATCCCAGTGAGAGTCAAGTTGGGAGTTGATAGTTTCTTTTCTTTTCTTTTCTTTTTTTTTTTTTTTTACAGAGGATCAGTTAAGTATGCATTAAGTAAAGATTTCAACAGTTTGCACCCCCATAGAAACACAGAGTGAAATATATTATTTGAGTACTCGTTATAGCATTAAATCTCAATGCACAGCACATTAAGGACAGAGATCCTACATGAGGAGTAAGTGCACAGTGACTCCTGTTGTTGACTTTACCAATTGACACTCCTGTCTATGGCATCAGTAATCTCCCTATGCTCCAGTCATGAGTTTCCAAGGCTATGGAAGCCCCCCGAGTTCTCCGACTCTTATCTTGTTTAGACAAGGTCATAGTCAAATTGGAAGTTCTCTCCTCCCTTCAGAGAAAGGTACCTCCTTCTTTGAAGACCTGTTCTTTCCACTGAGATCTCACTCACAGAGATCTTTTGCCAGAGTGTCTTGGCTTTCCATGCCTGAAATACTCTCATGAGCTCTTCAGCCAGCTCCGAATGCCTTTAGGGCTGATTCTGAGGCCAGAGTGCTATTTAGGGCATCTGCCATTCTATGAGTCTGCTGAGTATCTCACTTCCCATGTTGGATCACTCTCCCCTTTATTTATTCTATCGGTTAGTGTTAGCAGGTACTAAATTATTACATGAAACTAGTCTCATCTTCCAGGGTGGTATAGGGGATACCTCTGTTTTCATTTATACACACACACACACACACACATATATATATATATACGTGATTTTTCAATTATATGCATTTTCCATGAACTTTTTGAAGTCTCCTATGTAAGGATTTCAATTTTTCTTCACCAAAATAAATCTATTTTTAAGTTCTATTTCACCAAACTTTTTGAAATCACCTCATTCATATGCATAGTGCCTGGGCCAAACTGTGCTATCAATAAGTATTTTTTGTAGGTTGGGTAAATGGTCAATGGTCTTTTGTAATTGGCAAGCATTTAAATAATGATCGATGTTATTCGTTTTCTTATCTCCTCTAGCTCCTTAGTTTTTTTTAAAAAGTTTCTTTCAGAAGTATGTCAGATAAAATATAAATTCAAAATAATGTGAAATCTCATCAGTTAATTTTTTAAATGCTTATTTTCATTTTTTATAAGTACCATGAGTTTGGATCAGGAAGTACTTTTAATCTTTCTCTAAAATTCTTTAATGAACAAATAACTGTTCCTGTGTTATTCTACTGGCTGTAATTTTTTGATGTGACTCGTCTTTATTTTCCAGCCATTTCTACCTGGATCACTCTTTGATTATGATTTTTTTGATTTTAAGGATTTTTTTCTGAAAATCCATGATTACATACAAGGAGACAACATAAGTATTTGCACAGAATGCTGATAAAAATTGAAACAACTGAGTTTATCATTATGATTCTGCTATCTATTACTTTACTTTTCTATCTCTTTTCATTCACATAAAAAATAAAGTAAAATTAGAATGTGGGATAACTACTTTCCAGGCAACATAATAGTTGATGCTAAGCCAGAACTTCCATGCAACATGTTATTTTTTTTAAATCATATTTTAAAGACACCAGAGAGCAATGAAGGCAATCGGTATGAGATAAAATAAAACTCCAGAAAGTGGTAAAAATCCTTCCTTTGTGAGCTATTTCATTCTCTGGAGCATTGGCAAAATCTCCACACTGATTACGAACCAGGCTTGCCTTGGGCAGAAAGACTTTTCTGAAGGAAAGAAAATCAATCAAGTATTTTTAAGACTGGTATTAAAACATCAAGAGAGGAATTGCAGAAGTTCTGAAATTGTGTCCTAGTTGCAAGCAAGCAAATGTTACAGTTTGGTAAAATTACCATAAAAACTCAAGAACTCTGGGTCAGAGACAAAAAACGATGTATTATAGTAAAAGCAGCAGCCAGAATAACTTTTAAAAGGGTTCCTTGAACTCCAATTTGCTTATGTGACACAATGAGCACCAGGTTTTTCCTGCCCATGTAGGTGCCTTATTAAGGAAGATCCCAAAGTTATGAAACCAGAATCTTATAAAGGAGCTGCTAGCTCACACACACACACACATCTTTCCCTCCAGAAAGACACATTATTTTTAACAGCCTGGGAAAAAAGCCAATATGATCAATAGAGTTTATGTCTATATTTGTAATACAATTTGCTGATAGAAATGTCCACATGCAGGTAATCTTTAGCAAATAGTTATAGAAGAGTCCTTCTTTGATTTAAGACTATATTAAACTACAATTAACATCATACTTAATGGTGAGAAACTAGAGATTTCTTTTATAAGATCAGAAATAAGTCAAGCGTTTCCCCTCTCAAGACATCCATTTAACATCATACTGAAAGTGCTAAATCATGCTATGAGACAAGGAAAAGAAATGAAAGATCTATAAGTAGTGAAAGAAGAAACCAAACTGTTCCTAGTTCATAAATTCACCAAAACGTTCATCTTCAGAGTTCAAAACCCAAGAAATAAAGGACATAACTTTTTTTTCTTTCCTTTTCAGGGGAACTGTCTTTTCTTTTTATCAGAGTTAACATATGTATACAGGACAGTATTCAAATGTGCATTAATCAATGCCACTTGATTTATTGCAGATTATTGTGTCCGAAATTTAATTAGAGATTAAAAGACTACATAAATAGTTATATGTGCTGAGGAATAGTAATTCTTGTTACTACATGTCACCCCACAGGTAAATATAAAAAATTACTTGCCTGCCAATTTTATGTTGATAATATGTCTATCTTGAACATTCTAGCACATTTATTTTGCCAAACATATATGTGCATTTCTGCTGGATAAGTAACCATTTATTTTTAAATCAAATATTTAATAAATTTCCAAAAAATTATTAGAAGAGTCTTTCTGAGACAATGAATGCAATTCTCTTGAAAATAAATTCCAGGAGTGGACATTTTCCCTGGTAGTTAAACTGTTGCTTGAGATGCCTGCATCATTACCAGATTATCTGGGTTAAAGTTCTGGGTCTATTCCTGATTCTAACTTCCGGCTAATAGACACCCTGGAAGGTAGGTGATGGCTCAAATGGTTGCATCTCCACCACCTATGTGGGAGAACTGGATCACTTTCCTACCTTTTGGCTTCAGGACTGATACAGGCATTTGGTGGAATGAACTAGTAGATTGGATTCTCTCTCTAATCTCTCTCTCTCTCTCTCTCTCTCTGAAATAAATGAAAAAATAAAAAAAAATTAGAACTTTAAAAAAGAACTCCATTTGCAAATTTGAATTCTCACACATCCACTAAAGTTTTGTAAAAAGTGCTCAACATAGCATGTAATATATAGACCTGGAAGACTATATTTGCCATTCTTCCTTTTTCTAAAGGGGAGATATACAATAATTAACGGATTTTTTCCAAAGTTGTTTTTTCTCCACCAAGATAATTGTGTTTAATATTATAGAATTTAAAAAAAGATATATAAACACATCAGAGAAAAATTAGTTAAATTAATAAAAATTACAGAGTAAAACTGAACAGTGGAGTTGTGAACTAACATACATGGTTTGTAACATTAATATGCACTATCAGGGTTTTTTTTTTTTTTTTTGGTAGCACTAATTATAGCTTTTGCAATTGAGAATTGAGAACAATGCATGTATCTCTGGATTGCCAAGATAATATAAATGCTTACCTCTGGAGAAATTTTAAATCACTGTAATTTTATTCTGGATTGTGATTACTATAATTATACTCCATTACAGCAACTTTCTCATGAGAAAATACTAATATCAAAGCTGATGAGTTGTGGTTTTTGATTGATTTGTGGTGTTGAAATAAAGAGTCTTGATGCATTGGGATTATGAAGATTTTGACTAAAATTGGCTTTCTCTCTGTGGCTCTCTTTTGTACTAAAAGTGGTATAAAATTTGAATATTAGGAAAGAATTAATATTCTGAGATCAATGTCCCTGTGTTGAATCCATGTCCAGTTTTGCTCTTGATTCCTTCATTAACCAAAAGCATGCAAAATGTGATTTCTCTAAACTAGACAGCATAACATATTTTCTTCTATTTTCCTTAATTCCATTCTTTCTGTTGTTATTTGTTAACAGTCAATAGAAGTTTCCCTTTTGGAATGTATGTATGTGTGTGTGTGTGGTCTTTTGTATGTATTAGATTGTAAGTAATTGGAAAGAAGGGATCACATTCACTGTATTTTTACCCTCTGTTTAAAAATTTTAGCTCATATTATTTCTTACGACTCTCGCTTGCTCTCTCTCTCTCTCTATCTCTCTCTCTCTATCTCTATCTCTATCTCTATCTCTATCTCTATCTCTCTATCTCTCCTGAAAAAGCATGGTATAAATATATATCAAGTAAGGCATAACAGATAAACATGTCAATATTGATGACTGGACCAGAAAAAAGAGTTAATACATACACTTTTAATGATCCAATTTGTGGATGACTTCCAGTGTTTGATTAATAGTAAAAGGAAAAGAGTATGAAGAAATAGAAGGAACAGGAGGTAAAGGAAAATGAAATTAAGAAAAATATTTTATGTTTGTTCCAACATAATTGCAACTTTCTAATATCCATACAGAAAGAAACACAGTGCTACCAAGTGGTTGATTGCTTTGCTCAAGGGAATAGTTTGGAGCCTACAGTTAAGTTAGAGGCATTGTAAAACTGGGCACTCAAGAGTGGATCTTCCTACAGAATCCTTGGTGAAGGGAAGGAAACAAACTGTGTATTTAGCCTCTATTTCTGGTTAATAGCTTTGTTCAATAAGCTTAGGTCTTTCAGTGTCTAAATGTGGTTTGATTACAGTGAAATGCATGATTTGTCCCTTTTGCTGGAAAAACCTCTGGATTATGTATCAGGGATATACCTTCATAGCTACCAGGGTAGAAGAAGCCTTTACTCAGACTGAATATTTAATCCCATCAATGTGAGTTCCAATCACAGTCAATAGTCTTTAATTAGGTAGTAAAAATGTGCCATAGGATAGCCCTTACAACGCAAGGACAAACTGAAGCTCACTTTCATCCTCTCTAGATATTTGGTGTACTTCACACCATCAGTTTAATGGTGTAGCTGAATTTTACCCATTTCCTGTTATAAACTGGACATTTTCAGATGTGTTACTTTGGGCCTGTGGCTAACCAATTGAACAGAATTTGTATAACTACCACATTCAGGCAGGTCACACTGAAAGTGTTGATGAATGAATAGCATATCGTTAGATGTAATTACTGGGTGAACATGCAAATGTTTCTGGTTTGGATGAATATCCACAAAAGTACCATCAATCAAGATAAGAACTTGGAAGACGTGGATTCACTTGGAATACATTTTACATAGTTTTGGAATAAGGTTGGGCTTAGGTGTTTTCAGGAAATTTAAGTGAAAAAAAAATTTAAGGACTTATTTACTTGAAAAAGTTACCGAGAAGGGAGAGAGAGAGAGAGAGAGAGAGAGAGAGAGAGAGAGAGAAAGAGAAAATCTCCCTTCTTTCCTTCTGCTGGTTCACTCCCTAAGTAGCCACAATGGCCAGGGCTGGTCCAGGCCAAAGCCAGAAGCCAGGAGCTTCATCCAGGTCTCCCACACACTTACTAGGGCCACAAACACTTGGGCCATCTTCCTCTGCCTTTCCCAGGTCATTAGCAAGGAACCGGATTGAAGATGTAGCAGGCAGAATTTGAAAAGGAGCCCATATGGTTTTTCAACATCACAGATGGTACGTTTACCCACAATGCCAGCCCCTAAGTGGAAATATTTTGACAGTTGGATACACAGCGTGAAGCTCAATGAATGATTTGTCTCGCAGTTAAATGTTTGAGGAGATAAATATACTTGCTCTGATTTGACATTATATAGGTACGTATTTACCAAAACAGCACATGGTACTCCACAAGTGTGTACATTAATTATGCATCAATTAAAATTTTTGAATGGAAAAAATTATGAAACATGAGCACATAGATAATATTTAGTTACAAAGAGTTTTTGTAGAGTAAGCAGCAAAATGAGATAAAGATTAATGACATATAAGAAGAAGGGGGCCAGCACCGGGGATCACTAGGCTAATCCTCTGCCAGCAGCACCACCACCCTGGGTTCTAGTCCCAATTGGGGCGCTGGTTCTGTCCCGGTTGCTCCTCTTCCAGTCCAGCTCTCTGCTGTGGCTCGGGAGGTCAGTGGAGGATGGCCAAGTCCTTGGGCCCTGCACCCGCATGGGAGACCAGGAGGCAGCACCTAGCCCTGGCTTCAGATCGGCGCAGCGCCGGCCATGGTGTCCATTAGGGGAGTGATCTAATGGAAGGAAGACCTTTCTCTCTGTCTCTTTCTTACTGTCTAACTCTGCCTGTCAAAAAATAAAAAAATAATAAAAATAAATTTAAAAAAACTAAAAAAGAAAAAAAAAACAAGAATGAAAGCAAAGGATCCCATATTTTCCATCTTTAATATCACTCCTTTAGATTCAGACTTCTATTTTTTTTTATTTTTTGACAGGCAGAGTGGACAGTGAGAGAGGTAGAGACAGAGAGAAAGGTCTTCCTTCTTCACTGCTTCTTTTTAAGATTTATTTATTTAGGAGAGAGTGAAAGAGAAGAGAGTTAGAGAGAGGGGAAGGAGGGGGGGTGGAGAAGAGGGGTATATAGTGGCTGGGCTAAGCTGAAACTAGGTGCCAGTAAATCTATTCAAGTCTGCTACATGGGTAGCATGGGCACAAGCACTTGGTCTATATCATCTGCTGCCTTCCTTGGAACATTAGCAAAGAGGTGTTTTGAAAACCAAATATCCAGGACTCAAACTAGTGCTCTAATATAAGATACAGGTGTCAAAAGTAGCAGCTTAACCCAATGTGCCACAATGCTGGCCCCATTCTTCACTAATTCTTGACAATGAACATTTTCTGGTTGCTCTACATCCATCTCAGTTTTTCTTTCTGCCCTTTAAGAAATATTATGGTGAATTAAAATGATAACGTATGAATAATTGTTTCCGTTCCAGTCTCTACACACAGTATAGCTTTCACAACAATTCTCATTTTAATTATGTTACACATTCTTTACTATTCTCCCTTTCTCTACAAATGCTTTGCAATACTTGATTTTAGGCAATATACCTGTTAAATAATTATATGCCAGTCCGGTGCTGTGGGTGACCAGGCTAATCCTCCACCTGCGGCACTGGCACTCCAGGTTCTAGTCCCAGTCGGGATGCCAGATTCTGTCCCGGTTGCTCCTCTTCCAGTCCAGCTCTCTGCTGTGGCCCAGGAGTGCAGTGGAGAATGTCCCAGGTCCTTGGGCCCTGCACCCGCATGGGAGACGAGGAGGAAGCACCTAGCTCCTGCCTTAAGATCAGCACAGCGCGCCAGCCGCAATGAGCCAGCCATAGCAGCCACTTGTGGGGTTAACCAACGGAAAAGGAAGACCTTTCTCTCTGTCTCTCTTTCTCAATGTCTAACTCTGCTTGTCAGAAGAAATAATAATTATATGCCAAATAGGTTGTATATTGGTTATATATATAATATATGTTTTGAGAACATTCAAAGTATGAACTTGAAACACTAATTAATTCCAGTAAAGTCAGAATTTTGTGTTTGTGTTTTTATAGTGTTTTAAAAGATGTATTGACCATTTTTAGACTTATGCATAAAAACATGACATTTACCTACCATTTTGAAATGTGATCTTGGAAACAAACTGTGCTTAACTAATATTTGCTTCAAAATAATAATTATATGATAAATAATTTTAAATGATAATTAAGGAATTCTTAAAATAAATTTAAATAAAAATAGCGCTAGAAATACGTAATATCTAAGTGCTGACAATAGAGCAGGGATGTGACAATCAGGCAGAAATAAAAATAGTAAACACCCTGGGAAACAGAAGGTAAATTATGTATGTTAGCACAGATAAAACAAGGAAATAGATTGGAAATATCATCTGGGCCCTCTGCATTTTGGGATTAAATACCACCAGAGTCTCTTTGTCCTTTGCTTTTGTATTTATTGGTTATTACTGCTAAAAGTATGCCTACAATTAACTTCCAGCTCAACTTGGCCTTATTTAGAAAGAATAAGAGTTTTCTTAATTCAATTTTTTAACTTCTCAGGAAGGAATTTAGAATAGCTCCGTCATTGGCCAGCTCCCTCCAATGATCATTTTGACCACAGGATGGATGGACAGAAAAAAAAAAAAAAAAAAGACAACAAACACTGGATCATTGGAAGGAAACATGGATATGGGTAGAGAAGAATGTTCTTGAAAAGATGATATGATTCCTAGGAATATAGATTCATTTGGCAGAAAGAGCAATAAGTGTCTCCTAAGGGGGTTATACTAAGCTCTTGAACACTGTGCCTTTAACATCAACAGTTTAGACTAACTGCAATGAGGATACTTCAAAAAGCTCAAAGAAACACAAAATTGAAAGATACGTTTATTTTGGTTCAAAAATTTGAAATTATGCATATGAGGAGTCTAAGAAGTCAATTCAAAGATGTATTATGAAACAAACTTTGCATCGGCATCAATTTTTTGAACCAAAATAAGCATACTTTAATTTTATTTTCTATGAGCTTTTTGAAGTACCCACATAGGTAAGAATTTATAATCTTATTGAGAAAAATTTCTATCGTAAGTCCTTAACTGGTGAACCAAAATAGAACAAATAAAGCGAAGCAAACTTATTCCAAGCCTCATCACAAGTAAAACAATAAGCCAGGGATAAAATGTTACTAAAAGTTTCAAGCTCAAACTTTGGGTTTGAGAATATGTAAAAATATTTGTTTTCCACAAAAATGTGATTTAAGGTGAAATATATTTATGAATAATTCCATATTAATTAAGATGTAGGGATCTGAGGTGTTCTCTAGAAGCAGATATTCATATAAATTTGCTTTTATAACACACATTCTGCTGTGCTTTATACATTGTCCTTGATTTTCTTTTGCAATGCAGTACAAAAGCTGCCAAAGTAATATGTGTAGTCTTAACAGAAAGAATATAATTCATCTTGACAAGGAACCATCAGCATTTTTTGGTAAGTGAAACTATTTATGAAAGATCAGTAAAATCAACCAAGCAGACATTATCAAGGTGGCTCAAACAAATGTGCTTTAGGGAAACTTAATTAGACTTCAACCAAGATGATAAAATTTACTTAATCTACTATAATTAATTAAATAAATATACGTGTATACCTTTGATATTGAATAAACATAAATTGTGAATAAGCTATTTATTCTCTTTGAATCTAGTTTCCTCATATTGATATTCAGAGATTTAGTAGTAATCATAATTTTTCAAAATTTTCTGAATAATGGACTCCTTTATGAAAGGTTAGCAATATTTATATAAAGCACACAAAAAGCTTATCTACTATGACAGAGGTCAAGAGTGCTGCATACTTCCCTACTCAATCATCCCAACTTCCTTCTGTCTACCACTCACATTTACTAGCGGGAAAATTCCCAAACCCAGTCCTCTGGGCAGTATTATTAAATATCTGGTTTAGGTGGTTTGAGGTTCTTCAGATCAGATGTGTTATATTGGGAACTCTAACACCAGTTAATGATGGCCTGAGCTGTGGTGCAGTGGTTTAAGACTCTACAGCACCTGCATCTCAAATGGGCACAGTTCAAGTCCCAGCTGCTCCACTTCTGATCCAGTTCCCTGCTAATGTGTCTGGAAAAGCAGCAGAACATGGCCCAAGCCCTTGGGCCTCTGTACCCATATGGGAGACCCTGATGAAGCTCCTGGCTCTTGGCTTTGGTCTGACCCCACCCTGGTCATTGAAAGCTTTTGGGGAATAAAGCAGCAGATGAATGATCTCTATCTCTCTTCTCTCTCTCTCTCTCTCTCTCTCTCTCTCTTCCTGTCTCTCTCTCTCTTTCTGTGTAAATCTGCCTTTCAAATAAATAAATAATTAAACAAAAGAGTTAATGATATTAAGCCACAGATTTTAATTTAAAGCTGCAAAGAATTCAGTATTACTGTTAAATTAAACATGAAAATTAAACTAAATTAAAATTTTGCTCCTCAAAATTAAGCCACAGTGACAGAGGTACACATGCAGCATCTGCTACATACATAGGGGTTTTGAAAAATTTAATGAAAATATAATATGAAAAGATAATGTAATTTTCCCACAAACTATTTTGAAATGCCTTTGTTGTAGGTATCATATCCATGTAACCTTTTTTTATCCTTCATAATATTAAAGACAAGGAAAACAGTTACGATGCAGATATTGAACAACAATCCAAACTAATATAACTAATATTGATATTTGAATGTTAAAATATAAGAGTTATAATTTCAATGAACATGGAAAAACATTTTTGTCCTATGAGTAATTTGCATCAGAATATTTCTTTAAAATCAAAATATATCTGAGGCAGGTGTATGGTCTAAAGCTTAAGATGCTCACATCCCATATCAGAGTGGCTGGGCTCAGATTCAAGCTCTGGCTCACAATTTAGCTTCCCTTTAACATGCACTCTAAGAGATTTTGGGTAATGGCTCAAGTATCGTGTTCCTGTCAAAGTTCTAGAAAGAGTTCCTAGCTACCAGTTTCAACCTGTCCCAGCCAACACCATTGCAGGAATTTGGAGATAAAAGTCATTCTCTCATCTCTCTCTCTCTCTCTCTCTCTCTCTCTCCTCTCCCTCCCTCCCTCCCTCCCTCTCTCCCTCTTAAATGGTAATTTATCTTTAGTTATTTTCACATAGTGTTCAGCACTGTATTTGAGCATTATAATTTTTAAAACATATCCTACAAAACAGCTTTGCTAACCAATTTAAAAAATGGTCCAAATTTTATCTCTATGTTGTGCAACACAGGTCCATCATTTTATTCATAGCTTCCATCATGCCAGTGCTGTAAATTGCCTTTGTCAGTTGTTACGGTGAAATGTGAATAGAGTGCTATTGGCTTTGAAAAAGTCAGTGAAGACATTCTGAAACGCACTGGGAACAACTTACTAGAAGTAAAAATTTTCTAATTTTAATTCAGTCTTCATTAAATTCCAGATTGTATTTTTAAAAGAATAAGTAAAAAAATAGTTTACATATTTTCTCTGATCTGGAGTGAAACTTTTTGCTTGTCTAGAAACTTACTAAACATCGAATTACAGAGTTGATACAGAGCCCTTAGGTTAGTTTAGCAGATCCAAAAGTAATGAGTAGCAGCAGCATATTTTCTTTTTTTTTCTTTTTTTAAATTTTGTTTAATAAATATAAATTTCCAAAGTACTTTTGGATTATAGCAGCTTTTCCCCCCATAACCTCCTTCCCACCCACAACCAATCAATCGCTCACTCCCTCTCCCATCCCATTCTTCATCACGATTCATTTTCAATTATCTTTATATACAGAAAATCAACTTAGTATATACCAAGTAAAGATTTCAACAGACTGCACCCACGCAGGCACACAAAGTATAGAGTACTGTTTGAGTAGTAGTTTTACTGTTAATTCGCATAGTACATCACATTAAAGACAGAGGTCCTACATGGGGAGCAGGTGCACGCCTGTTATAGATTTAACAACTGACACTCTTATTTATGATGTCGGTAATCACCTGTCTCTTGTCATGCGCTGCTAAGGCTATGAAAGCCTCTTGAGTTCACAAACACTGATCTTATTTAGAGAAGGCCATATTCAAAGTGGAAGTTCTCTCCTCCCTTCAGAGAAAGGTACCTCCTTTGATGGCCAGTGTTTTCCGCTGGCATCTCACTCACAGAGATCTTTTATTTAGGTGGTGTGTGTTTGTTTGTTTGTTTGTTTGTTTTTGCCACAGTGTCTTGGCTTTCCATGCCTGCAAAACTCTCATGGGTTTTTTAACCAGATCCGAATGTCTTAAGGGCTGATACAGAGCACTCAGGTTAGTTTAGCTGATCCAGAAGTAGTGAGCAGCAGCAGCATATTTTCAAGCACCCCAACACATGGGAGGGTTTATTCAAGTCTAGCCATCTATGTATTTAGACATTGCTGGTATCATTGCTGACGATAGAGGGCATCCTAATTAAACACATTCAATATGCCATTCCCCATTCTGTTTCGATAAAAAAATTCACCTACAATGTGCTCACTGGGATTTTCTCAGTGAGGTGAAGGAATAGAATGGAATGTTCTCTTTAGGACCAATCTTGCTTCATTTGGGTCTCTGTAAAAGTGACTTCCCGGAGAAGTTTAGGGAAATAAATCAGATTGCCATTGTGTGCAGATGGCCAAATGTCTGATCTCTGCCATAACCCTGCCTGCTTGTGATTTCTCTCTCTGAGTATACTGCCAGAAGTGGAAGTTATTGAACATTTAGTTTAATATTTTCTCTGCTTAGCAAACTTATCTTCCTTTATTTAATTAACTAGAAAATATTTTGTTTTGATTTGTGTTTTGTTAGAAAGCAAATTCAATAATTGGATATGTTTGCTCCTGCTTCTTCTTCCATCTCCTTGACACACTAAGATGGCAAATGTGATGTGTTACTCAGGTTTGACCAGTTAGAGTACTTCAGCACCTCGGGGATAAGTTCAGAGTAAGCATATGATTTAAAGTGGATCAGGGTTTCATTCAATGTATTTAAATTTTCCATTAAGAGAGATGAATTTCCTGGAATCATGAGTTGCAAAGGCCATGTCAGTTTGCAAGGGACTCTCTTCCATGCTGCATTGTAAAAGATTAATCTGAGAATTAAACTGATATAGGTCATTAGAACACACAGGAAAATGGAGAAGGGAAGGAGAAAAAAAGGGGGAGGGAGAAGGAGGGGAAAGATACAGAGAGATACAGAGATCTGTTAACATTGAATCCCATATATCCAACCATATTGGAAGTATACAAACTCTCAACATCCCATCACATGAAAGAAATTTTTCTTTCCATTATTTTAGTTGGATCACTGTCACTTATTAATAAAAAGTTTTGATTACTTTTTTTGACAGGCAGAGTGGACAGTGAGAGAGAGAGAGACAGAGAGAAAGGTCTTCCTTTGCTTTTGGTTCACCCTCCAATGGCCGCCACGGCTGGCGCGCTGATCCGAAGGCAGGAGCCAGGTGCTTCTCCTGGTCTCCCATGGGGTGCAGGGCCCAAGCACTTGGGCCATCCTCCACTGCACTCCCTGGCCACAGCAGAGAGCTGGCCTGGAAGAGGGGCAACCGGGACAGAATCTGACGCCCCGACCAGGACTAGAACCCGGTGTGCCGGCGCCACAGGTGGAGGATTAGCCTATGGAGCCGTGGCGATGGCTTGATTACTTTTCCTGACTAGTTTTATTATTGAGTGAATATTTTCCAGTTTTATAATAAGAATTATCTGACAAAATCTAGTTGTGCTTATAAAATTATCTATTGTCAGTGGGCATAGAATAACTTCTATTTTTCTTTAAGTCATGCAGGGCTGTCCACAATAGATAGCTATTCTTGGACTGGATGCCAGTCCAGAAGGCTAAATGAGATGACAACTTATTACAAAAAATAAGTGTTTACAAAGCCAAAATCAAGGACACAGTTGAAAAAAAAGGAAACATGCGAGTGCAAGGTTGTTGAAATGAGTCATGTGCACAAAGTCTATTATAGAAATAAAATAGTTATATTTTGATATTTTATTCATTTTTATATATTTATTTATAGTTATTTCAAAGGCAGAAAACCAGAATGAAATCTTCTAATTTACCTCCTAAATATTCACAAAACATCTAGGGCTGTGCCAGGCTGAAGTTAAGAACCTGCATCTGAAACTGGGTCTCCTTTATAAGTGCCAGAGACCCAAGAACATGGGCACCATATGCTGCCCCCCAGAGTATGCATTACCAGGATGCTGAAATCGGGAGCCAAATCTAGACACTAACTTATAGCACTCTAATAATGGGATAGGGGCATCCTCAGTGATATTCTTCCTGCCACAAAAAACAACACCCCCAGTTCTTCCTTCCTTCCTTCTCTCTCCTTCCCTCCATTCCTTTCTTCCTCTCCTCCATTCATTCCTTCCTTGTTAGGATATTGCAGACCCAAGGTGGGTTCAGCAGCTCAGTCTCATTATCAAGGTTCCAGACCCTGTTATACTCAGGGAGAACTTAACAAGGAAGGAAGGGAGAGTTTCTCTTTGCTCTCTACCACACCCACAATTTTCTTTAACTGGGAGAAAATCTTTTCCAGAAGCCCTTTAAAACAGTCGCTTTTAAACTCCATTGTCTAGAAATGGATCAAGTGGCACCTCTGGCTGCTATGGTAGCTGAACAGTAAATCAGCCTCTTCGTAGGTGATGTCTGCTAGCCTGGCTTCTCCTCAAGGCAGATCCCAAGGCAAAGTCTGTTTACACATCCTTGAGTGTTACTTCTTAGGAAAGCATAAAAACAAGAGGAAGGGCCCCCGCTGCGGCTCAATAGGCTAATCTTTCACCTAGCGGTGCCTGCACATGGGGTTCTAGTCCCGGTTGCCCCTCTTCCAGGCCAGCTCTCTGCTGTGGCCCGGGAAGGCAGCGGAGGATGGCCCAAGTACTTGGGCCCTGCACCCTATGGGAGACCAGGAGAAGCACCTGGCTCCTGCCTTCAGATCAGCGCAGTGCACAGGCCGCAGCGCGCCAGCCGTGGTGGCTATTGGAGGGTGAACCAATGGCAAAGGAAGACCTTTCTCTCTGTCTCTCTCTCTCACTATCAATTCTGCCTGTAAAAAAAGAAAAAAAAAACCAACAAGAGGAAGGGAGAAAAGGAGTAACAACAAATATGTATTCCATCATACAGCTAGCCACTCTTCAGAGACTGACTGCAATATAATCTGCAGCTGTGCACAAGCAGTGAGGGACAGAGGGCATGCTTGGCTCTCATCTTCTGTTGACCAAAAATTCACCTGCAGACATTAAATCATTTTTGCTTCTGTTGGCATATTCATGACCAGTACTCAACAGGTCCTTTGTAATCTCAAACCACTGCTGGAACAGGCATGTGTCAAAGCAGAATGCTACAGGGCATACATCTAGGCACCAGGCAAGACACAGTTAAAGTGAATGCTGGTGACTTCCATGGCAGATAGATGAGGCTTACAGAGAGATGGCTCCTTCAGTGATAACACGAATGAGGCCAAGGCACTCTCAGTGTCACACAAGTAGTGCGTCATACTGTCCCTATAAAGGGGAACAAAATGAAAGTGGTCACTCTAAGTCATTCAACAGATTCTGTAGGTTGAAGAAACTGAACTCTAGGAAAGTCAATCAGTGATTATGAAATAACTGATGAACAGGTGGAATTTTATAACCTGACACATTTTTCTTGCCAAGTAGCATTATTTTGTGTGTACACTATACTTGTCACATTCATGCCTAAGATTTTATTCATGGTAACACTTTGTTGAATTATTGGGCTCATCTATGGGAAACAAACATAACAGAAAATTGTCAGCAATATGTCAACTAGGACTGAGCTATTTTCAAGAAGCATTTTAATTAAATTTTTAAACACTATAATTTCACAATCTTTAGTGTCTTTGCCATATAGAAAATAGAGTGTTCCAGATTTATAGTCTTTACAGAAGACAAAAGTGAGTTTTATTTAATTTTCAATACTGATACTTCTGATTTTATCAACTTCAATGTATTTATATCTTAATTCAAAGATTAACCAGAAATAATAATAAAAAATGAGAACCTTAGAGGAATCATGAACATTAGCATTAAATGCTGAGCATAAGGAAGAAGATAAACTTACTGATTATTATTTGAGATTAATAGGTTAATTTTCTATGAAATTAAAATACAGAAAGTGTATTAAATCAGAGGTCAGAAGGTTTTGTTTTGACACTGGCTGTATAACTGGGCATTTCTTTCTCTTTCTGAATTCATTTTCTTGGTTAGAAAATAATGAGAATGATGTACTTAATTATTTCATAAATCTGCAGTAATCATGCAAAACAACAAATCCAAAAGCATTTTCCACATCATATAGACACAGAAACAATGTAAGGCATTGCCAGTTTAATGAAGGTGACCATGATCAGTTTATATAAATAATGAAACGTCGTTTTATGTGGAAGTTAACATAATGTTCAAATAAAATGATAGTATCATTTCAATTATTTGATTTCTGCAAAAACAATGACTTATTTTAGTATGAGGTAGGGAATGGTGCAATAAATTAAAATTATTAATAAAAGCCCCATATGATTATTATGGTCGTATTGATGATGACTATGATCATAATTAAGATTCTGAGAAGAAAGACAAACAGATTTACAGAAAAGCATATGATAGAAAATTGCTGTAAAAAACAAAACAACATGCATTTAGAACATAAAATGAATTAATTTTTTTTACTATTCATAGAATGTGGATCATTATGAATATTAATAAGAATAAATACTTGTCATAATTTTAGCTAATTTTGAGATTTATCCTTTAACAACTGCATAAACCTATATAATTGTATATATAATATTTTTGCCAAATTACATAAAATATACATGTAAAGAAGAAGAAATTAGAAAGGAATCAAATGCAAATATTAATAAGACCTATATTTTAGATTTTCAATTTCTATTCTAAAATTTGTTGTGTTCTCCGCATACTCTATAATGTATATAACTTCATATAAAGAAGATGTATTTTATATTATTGGCCATGAAAATTGTGAAACCATGAAAAAGAAGTAGATGCAATGATGATGGAAAAATATAATTTCAGAAGCCTTTGCAGGTAAAAGGAGAAAAAAGTGACTCAATCTGCAAAGAGTAGGAATACTTGAGTCTGTGTCCAGTAAATGGAACCAATGAAACGAACAGGCCTTTGCTGGGTGTGTTACAGTTCTTGCATTGAGGAAAAGTCTGAAAAACAGAGATAAAATGGCTTATATTTCATAGTGCTTTGTTTTTCTTTCCCAAAAAATATAAGGCAAAGTTATTGAGAATTTATCAACATGTCTGGGACTGCTCTGAATGATTTATATGCTTTCTCAACTCATGAAAGAACAGCCATTGGTGGTTGTATCTAGTGGTAGTGAGGAATCAGAGTTTATCTAATGTGGCAAGTGTTACTGCTATAAGCAGCACTGCATAAAGCTGCTGTGTTGATTTATCTGTCTAATTAGTCTTTTATTTCCAATTTTTTCTGTGCTCATGCCCAGGCAAACAATTGAGAATCTATGATCTGAAAGAAAAGTATAGTTTGTATCTTGTCTTTAAAATAATATTAACAAGAATGACTGATTTACAAAGACCGTATTTAATTTCCTTGCTTTGGCCAGCGCCGCGGCTCACTGGGCTAATCCTCCACCTAGCGGCGCCGGCACACCGGGTTCTAGTCCCGGTTGGGGCGCCGGATTCTGTCCCAGTTGCCCCTCTTCCAGGCCAGCTCTCTGCTGTGGCCAGGGAGTGCAGTGGAGGATGGCCCAGGTGCTTGGGCCCTGCACCCCATGGGAGACCAGGAGAAGCACCTGGCTCCTGGCTCCTGTCATCGGATCAGCATGGTGCGCCGGCCGCAGCGCGCCGGCCGCGGAGACCATTGGAGGGTGAACCAACGGCAGAGGAAGACCTTTCTCTCTGTCTCTCTCTCTCACTGTCCACTCTGCCTGTCAAAAAAAATAAATAAATAAAATAAAAAAAATAAAAATAAAAAAATAATTTCCTTGCTTTGTCTCCAGCACGACTTTCTGTCTGGTCCATGGCAGTGTTGTGCAGCAAGAGATCAAGATCACAGACACAAAGCAAGAAACAAATAATAGTCCTGGCATTGAAGAAGCTTAAGAATTGGAATTGCCATAAATTGAGGATCAAGAAGGAGCCAACAGTTAGAAATCATCAGACAGGATTCATAAAGGGAACAAACTGAGACAAAAATCAAAGTCAAGTTAATAGCTAAGAAAGCAATTAAGGTAAATAGTTCTTGTGGCCTCAGATACAAGCAGTCATTGTACTCAGGTGATATGTGTGCCAGAAGACAAATGCTCTTGCTTTTGCCTATCAAAAGAATCCAGTTCTATGAAAGCCACTCCAGGACCAAGGATTAAAAGTGGCTGAGCTCAGAATACTGCTAAGTGATATGTAGTCTTGTTTTGGGAAATACGTATAATCAGAATAAAGTAGATTCTGTGTACAATAATTATTTATACATCTAATTATGTGTGAAGAAAATATGTGCAACTGTTAATCCACTGGTGGGAAGATTAACTGTGTTCCTAAATTTGTATGTATGAAATGCACGAAGTCTGTATACCTTAAATAAAAGATTTCTAGGAAAAAATATTTTCTCCCAAAGTGGAAAAAAAAAAAGGAAAGACTAGCAGGGTAGCATTTTCAAACTTAAAGAACCAGAGAATTGTTTATTTATCATTCACTACCACCATTCTTTTTCTGCCTCTACTACAGAGGAGGTTGCATGTCCTATATGTATAGTAAAATGATAGTAAATCCTTTATTATCTAGTATCAATAAAAAAGCTGATTTGAAAATATCTGGCCAATCACATATGATGTGATATGTGGATAAAAAATAAACTTTTGCCCACTGGGGAAAAAATCTATACATAGTGGATATGTTTCTAGATCTCAAAATATTTTTGTAGCACATAAAATCAATAATATAAAATGTTATAAAAATAGAATTTATGACATTGTTTCAAATTATATACTCAGATACTTTAATTTCTATCTCATATATATATATGTGTGTCTGTATGTGTGTATGTGTCTGTATATATATAAACTATGATGATTATCTCTTGAAAACTTGTAAAATAATTCCTCAAGGACAGTGATGAAGAAAAAAATTCAATCTTATACCACAAGGTCTGGTTTGATGAAGATGAAAAAATAGTTTGAGATATACTCAAGTTATCTATTCCTGTGAAATTAACTACTTTTATTATAATGAAATAGAAACAGTAATTTATTATATTCAAAGATTCTATAGATCAAGATTTGAATAAGACACAGTCTAAGTGTCCTGTCCCTGATTCATATCTGGGACTTCAGCTAAAAAGAAAAAACTGGAGTGCTTACTTAACCACTGGTGATTGGATGATCTGAAGGCTTCCTTATTTGTGTACCTCATGATTGAAGCTCATTATTGGATGGACCCTGAACCCAGACATAAGGCCTTTCTGTGTGGCTGTGTAGACTTCCCCAAAACATAGTGGTTGGATTACAAGAGAAAGTACCCTAAGTGAATCAATAGATGCTATAGCTCCTTTTGAGATCTGACATAATATGTCGCATCATTTTGTTGGAGTCAAAAATCCAGCCTGAATGGAGACATAGACTCCACCTGTCAGTGGAAAGAATAGTAACTTCAAAATGTAAGCCTGTAACATGGGAAATAGAATTGTACTCATCTGGGAAAAACTATTTGCCACAAAGATATGAAGAACATTTGGCAGTAAATACAAAACTCAAAGAAAAATAAGTAGGGATAAATAGAGCAAGAAAGATTTTCAAATAAAATTTGATGAATTTTTTGCACCAAAATGGATGCTGTGAACAGAGAAATTGTGTGTTTGTTACACAGTACACTCTATGCTATCTGATCTGTAGGCTCAGTACATTCAACCTATAGATTCTAACTTTCCTTACCATGGAAAAAATGTACACTTTGGTCTTAGAGCTTCAGAAATGGTCCACTTCCTGGAAATTAACAAGTAGATGCTTTGTGAAAATTCAGCAAGTGAAAAGCTATATTGAGGGGCCTGCGCCATGACGCAGCGGGTTAAAGCCCTGGCCGGAAGTGCCGGCATCCCATATGGGAGCCGGCTCAAGACCCAGCTGCTCCTCTGCCGATGTAGCTCTCTGCTATGGCCTGGGAAAGCAGTGGAAGATGGCCCAAGTACTTGGGCCCCTGAACCCTCATGGCAGACCAGAAGAAGCTCCTGGCTCCTGGCTTCAGATCAGCGCAGCTCCAGCTGTTGCAGCTATCTGGGGAGGAACCAGAGGATGGAAGACCTCTCTCTCTGTCTCTACCTCTCTCTGTAACTCTGTCTTTCAAATAAATAAAATGAATCTTTTTTAAAAAAGTATATTGGGATGATTCCAGTATTTTTAATATGTATCATAAATAATTTATTTGCATAAACATTCAGGATTATTCATACAGAAAGACTGAAAATTATGAGCATATTGATTGATTATTAGACGCTACCAAAAAGATGGAGGGAAAATTCACATTTGAGGGCACTTTTTAAAAATCATAGGAAATTGGCTGGCACCACAGCTCACTAAGCTAATCCTCTGCCTGAGGTACCAGTACCCCAGGGTTCTAGTCCCAGTTGGGGCGCCGGATTCTGTCCCAGTTGCTCGTCTTCCAGTCCAGCTCTTTGCTGTGGCCCAGGAAGGCAGTTGAAGATGGCCCAAGTTCTTGGGCCCTGCACCCCATGGGAGACCAGGATGAATACCTGGCTCCTGCCTTCGGATCAGTGCGCTGGCCGCGGTGGCCATTGAGGGTGAACCAACGGCAAAGGAAGACCTTTCTCTCTGTCTCTCTCTCTCTCACTGTCCGCTCTGCCTGTAAAAAAAAAAAAAAAAAAAAAAAAAAAATCATGGGAAATTGAATTAAAATATGCGTATTTTGGTGCAAAAAGGTTTTTTTTATTTTTAATTTTGAAAAAAGTTAAGATAACATTTTAAATTTACATTATGGTCCAAGGAATAATGCTCTACTAAGAGTCCAACAATTAAAAAGTAAAAAGACCACAGTCAGTAGGGATATAAGCAAGGGCTGTACAGCATAATCAAATGAACAAATGTCAATTTTATCATATACACTAAATTTTAAAATAGTGATATGTCATTAAAACTATGGTAGTATATCTTTCTTAGTTTGCTTGACAAAGATTAATTAAAGCTTAAAAAACATTATTATTGCAGCAAAACTTACAGACACAGACATTTCTTTTTTGATGTTTGTTTTCACTTTTTTTTTTTAATTTTAGCTCCCACATATAAGGGAGAACAAGTGACATTTGTCTTTTTGTGTCTGTTTTATTTCACTCAACATAATGTCCTCTTAGTTGCAGCCATATTGATAGGAATGATAGAATTTTGTTATCTTTATAACTGAACAATATTATATTATTTGTATATCTTTACTATTTATATATATATATATCACATTTTCTGTATCCATTCATCTGATTATAGAAATCTTGATTGATTCTATTTTTTTGTTACTATTGTGAACAGTGTTGCTATGAACATAGTGGTGCAGGTATATCTTTGATAACTCTTATTCAAGTCTTTAGGGTTTATACCCACAAATAGGATTGCTGGATCATGTGACAAATCTATTTTCATAATTTCAAGAAATCTCCATACTGTTTTCCTCAGTGAAATTAATTAAATTACATTCCCACCAGCAGTGTTTGAGAATTCCCCTTTCGCCACATCCTTGCCAGCATTTGATACACTCTGTCCTTTGGGTAATACCCATCCTGACAGGGTGAAATTATATCTCATTGTAATTTTCAGTTGTATTTCCTTGATAGCTAGTGTTTGCCTTTTGTATTTCTTCTTTTGAGAACTGTCTATTGAGGTCCTTTGCCCATTTCTTAACTTGATTGGTTGAATTTTATTGATTTTTTTTGAGATGCTGATATGTTCTAGATATTAATCCTTTTTCAAGTAAATAACTAGCAGATATTTCTCCCATTCTCTATTTATCATCCTTAACAATTTGTTTTGTGTGCACCAATAACTTGCCACAAGAGAAATCAAAAAAGAAATCCTAGTCACAGAAGAAAGCAGTTTAGAAATAAATTTAACCAAAGGAGTTAAATATGTCTACAATGAAAATTATAGAACACTGACTGATGAAATAAAGCATTTAGGACACAAAAAATGGAAAGAGTCTTTGCTCATGCATTGGAAGAGTTAATATCATTAAAATGCCTTTACTAGCAAAAATAGCATACAGATGCAACAAAATTCCTGTCATAATACCAACTATGTTCTTTAGAGGACTGGGAAAAACAGTTCTAGAATTCATGTGCAATTACAAAAGACCCAGAATAGGCGAAGTGAAGTTGAACAAAATATCAAGCTGGAGGCATCACAATACCTGACTTCAAAGCATATTTTAAAACTTTAGTAATAAAAACAGTATGATATCTGCATGAAAACCAACACAGAGATCAATGAAACAGACTAGAGAGTACAGAAATTAACCCATGTACATACAGCAAACTGATTTTTGACAGAAAGGTCAAGACCATACATTGAAGAAAGTATAATCTCTTCAATAAATGTTGTTGGCAAAACTAGAATTACACATATAGAGGAACAAAGTTAAATCCCTACCTGTTACTGTACACAAAAATCAACTCAAAATGGATTAAAAATTTAAAACCTGAGACTATGATGCTGGTGGAAGAAAATGTCAGTTCAAAAACATTTGAAAACCATGCACACACAAAATTTTCAAAAGGTTCACAGAAAATGCACCTATTAAAAAAATGTACATGAATTTGAAACTTTGGTGCACCAGAATAAATATCTTTTAACTCTACCTTCCATTAAAATTTTTAAATACTCTGTTGAAAACTTTAAAACATATGCATTTGATCAAGTATCAAAAACCAATCCGTGGAGTAAGTACAGTCTATTCAATAAACGGTGCTGGGAAAATTGGATTTCCAGGTGCAGAAGCATGAAGCAAGACCCCTACCTTTCATCTTACACAAAAATTCACTCAACATGGATTAAAGACCTTACTCTACCACCCGACACCATGAAATTATTAGAGAAACCCTGCAAGATATAGGTACTGGCAAAGACTTCTTGGAAAAGAGGCCAGAAGCACAGGCAGTCAAAGCCAAAATTAACATTTGGGATTGCATCAAATTGAGAAGTTTCTGTACTTCAAAAGAAATAGTCAGGAAAGTGAAGAGGCAACCGAAAGAATGGGAAAAAATATTTGCAAACTATGCAACAGAAAAAGGGTTGATAACCAGAATCTACAAAGAAATCAAGAAACTCCACAACATCAAAACAAACCATCCACTTAAGAGATGGGCCAAGGACCTCAATAGACATCTTTCGAATCAGGAAATCCAAGTGGCCAACAGGCACATGAAAAAATGTTCAAGATCACTAGCAATCAGGGACATGCAAATCAAAACCACAATGAGCTTTCACCCCACCCCAGTGAGAATGGCTCACATTTAGAAATCTACCAACAATAGATGCTGGAGAGGAATTGGGGGAAAACGGGACACTAACCCACTGTTGGTGGGAATGCAAGCTGGTTAAGCCACTATGGAAGTCAGTCTGGAGATTCCTCAGAAACCTGAATATAACCCTACCATTCAACCCAGCCATCCCACTCCTTGGAATTTACCCAAAGAAAATGAAATTGACAAACAAAAAAGCTGTCTGCACATTAATGTTTATTGCAGCTCAATTCACAATAGCTAAGACCTGGAACCAACCTAAATCCCATCAACAGTAGACTGGAGAAAGAGATTATGGGACATGTACTCTATAGAATACTATACAGCAGTCAAAAACAACGAGATCCAGTCATTTGCAATAAGATGGAGGAATCTGGAAAACATTAGGCTGAGTGAACTAAGCCAGTCAAAGGGACAAATATCATATGTTCTCCCTGATCGGCAAAAACTAACTGAGAACTAAAGGGGAAACCTGTTGAAATGAAATGGACATTAAGAGAAACAGTGACTTGATTAGCCCTTGTCCTGACTGTTGATATACAATGTAATACTTTATCCCTTTAGTATTTTTTTTTTGTTCTAGTACTATTGGTTGAACTCTGTAATTAACACACAATTATTCTTAGGTGTTTAAATTTTAACAGAAAAGTGATCCCTGTTAAATATGACAGTGGGAATAAGAGAGGGAGGAGTTGTACAATTTGGGATATGCTCAATCGGACTTGCCCCAAATGGTGGAGTTAGAAACACACCAGGGGATTCCAATACAATCCCATCAGGTGGCATGTACCAATGCCATCTCACTAGCTCAAGTGATCAATTTCAGTTCACAATTGATCACACTGATAGGTCTAAGAGTCAAAGGGATAACACCAACAAGACTAGTGTCTGCTAATACTAACTGATAGAATCAAAAAGGGAGAGAACGATCCAACATGGGAAGTGGGCTACACAGCAGACTTATAGAATGGCAGATGTCCTAAATAGCACTCTGGCCTCAGAATCAGTCCTTAAAGCATTCGGATATGGCTGAAGAGCCCATGAGAGTATTTCAGGCATGGAAAGCCAAGACACTCTGGAAAAAAAAAAAAAGACCTAAATGAAATATCTCTGTGAGTGAGATCCCAGTGGAAAGACAGGGTCATCAAAGAAGGAGGTACCTTTCTCTGAAGGGAGGAGAGAACTTCCACTTTGACTATGCCCTGTCAGAATGAGATCGAAGTTGGCGAACTCAAAAGGCTTCCATAGCCTTGGCAACTCATGACTAGAGCCTAGGGAGATTACTGACGCCATAAACAAAAGTGTCAAATTGTTAAGTCAACAACAGGAGTTACTATGTACTTACTTTTCATGTGAGATCTGTCCTTAATATGTTGTCCAATGTGAAGTAATGCTATAACTAGTACTGAAACAATATTTTATACTTTGTGTTTTTGTGTGAGTTCAAACTGATGAAATCTTTACTTAATATATACTGAATTGATCTTCTGTATATAAAGATAATTGAAAATGAATCTTGATGTGAATGGAATGGGAGAGGGAGCAGGAGATGGGAGGGGTGTGAGTGGGAGGGAAATTATGGGGGGGGGGGGAGCCATTGTAATCCATAAACTGTACTTCAGAAATTTATATTTACTAAATAAAATTTTAAAAAAAGAAAACCATAAGAAACAATTGCACAAATGTACATAGGGATTACAGCTAATTGCAAGGTGATCTGTATTCTTTAATCTATTTAACCCTTAAAATGAACTTTAAATCTCATTTAACACCCATAAGAATGCTTTTGGTATTACTTTTAAGAATTTCTGAATGAAATGAAAAACAAGGGATAGACAAAATAACAAATTATTTTAGAATTAGAGAAACTAAACTTGTCAGTTTTATGTAAATGATAACTAAGTAGTAATTGCACAATCTCAAATTCATAAAATGTGTGAAACTAAAACCAAGAGTACAGATTTATAATAAAAGTTATGATAATGCATTTTAAATGATGCACATAGTAGTGTTTTAATAAATTTGACAAGTTTAATGAAATTCATTAAAGAGATCATTTATATCATTAACTGGCCAGTCAATAGTCAATTAGGTACTTTATCTAGCAATTTTGTGTTGTAATAGTCACAGATTCAAAAAAGGAGTAAATTACTTTAGAGTGTTCATCAAACATGGCTGAGTGTCTTTAGATACTAATGATAATGCCATTGCTGAAATTAGAGCTAGCATAGTTTACATTTTTGGCAAGGTAGCTTGTTAATTATTAAAGCAGGTTTCTTGCAAGTTTTCTGTTTTGGAGCTCTGCTAATGATCTCATGTCAGCAGCTTCCTGCTTCATATTACACTCCAGTGTTAATTTTTATAATGTTCTTGTGTAACAGGTATTTTAAAATAATAGATTTTTCTCCAAACAGATATTGTTTTAATGCAATGCTTGAGGCTGATGTGATGGAATCATAAATGTATTTAAAAGCATTTTCTAACAATACATATGGTTTTGTTCTATGCTATGCTATCAAAATATCATAGAAAATAAAATTAAAAGATAAAACATGTTTCCATTAACTTGTTTAAACACTGTTGTATTTACTCTCTCTGCAGCACTATTAGTCTAAGAAAAATAAATTACTACACACTTTATTGCATTGTACTGATGATTATATGCAAATGTATGCATATATATATACACCCACATGTGTATATACATATATAATATATACATATATATATTCTCTATATGTATACATTCTCTCTATATGTATATATGTATATATACATATATATGTATATATGTATATACTGACATATGTATATGTATACATATATGGTGTATATAGAGAATAACCAAGATGGAGAAAAAAACAGAGAGATCATCAGTTTCAGTAACATATAATGTTCAAACTGTGATTTTTATTCCATTTTGAAATTTATTTTGTTTTTACTGATATATTAAAATTATGCATATTTATGGATTATGTGACATTTTGATGCATATATACAGCACATAATATTCAAATCAACATAAGCATCCATATAATCATATTCTATTAATATCGCTCAACAGTTTTTATATGTCATCTTGAAAATGTTTCTATACAAATTTCATTATATATAATATATATGTATATACATGTATATATATGTATGTGTGTGTGTATATATATATATGTAGTACCAACAGCATTACCATGTATTGCAGTAAGACAGAATACAAGAGAATATAAACCAAGGAATGCCTTCATTCTGAATTACTTTAAATGGTGAAGTGTTTATTTGCATTATTCTATTTTCTATAACTCTAGAGGTTCTGTTGACAAGAGATAAAATACTGCACCAAGTGACAGTATAAGATCTCGTAACTGGCTGGCACTGCGGCTCACTAGGCTAATCCTCCGCCTTGCAGCGCCGGCACACCGGGTTCTAGTCCCGGTCGGAGAACCGGATTCTGTCCCAGTTGCCCCTCTTCCAGGCCAGCTCTCTGTTGTGGCCAGGGAGTGCAGTGGAGGATGGCCCAAGTCCCTGGGCCCTGCACCCCATGGGAAACCAGGATAAGTACCTGGCTCCTGCCATCGGATCAGCACGGTGCGCCATTGGAGGGTGAACCAACGGCAAAGGAAGACCTTTCTCTCTGTCTCTCTCTCTCACTGTCCACTCTGCCTGTCAAAAAAAAAAAAAAAAAAAAAAAAAAAAAAAAAAGATCTCGTAATCATAGGGGTCAGTGCTGTGGCTTAGCAGGTAAAGCTGCCGCCTGCAGTGCCTCCTGCTGTGCCGGCATCCCTTAGGACATGGATTCAAGTTCCAGCTGCTCCATTTCCTGGCCACAGAAAGCTGTAGAAGGCCCAAGTGCTTGGGCCCCTGCACCCGTGTGGGAGATTTGGAAGAAGCTCCTCACTCCTAGCTTTGAATTTGCACAGCTCTGGCCATTGCGGCCTTCTAAGGAGTGAACCAGCAGATGGAAGAACCCTCTATCTCTGCCTCTGCCTCTCTGTAACTCAGCCTTTCAAATAAATAAATAAATCTTTAAAATAAAAAAATTTCCTAATCTTAAAGTTAAGGATGTTGTTCAAACATTTTGGGCTTTTTACAGTAATGGAAGAGTTCTAAAGGAAAGGAATCAGCAAGCTGACAGAGGTAATTCATTCTAGTCTCTATAAAGAGGTAATTGCATCTTAACAATGATAGAAAGGATAAGCATGTTGGGAATTCAGAAATCAAGTAGACTTTGTGGGACTTCTGAATCATGATTTATCTGTGAGAAAGCTATTATAATTATTTCTACAGAAACAGTCACTAGAAACCTACACTTAGGTATTAAATAGATTTTTAAAAAGATTTTTTTTTTATTTATTTGAGACGTACAGTTACAAACAGTGAGAGGGAGAGACAGAGAGAAAGGTCTTCCATCCCCTGATTCACTCCCCATATGGCTACCAATGGCTGCAGGTAAGCCAATCCAAAGCTAGGAGCTGGGAGCTTCTTCTGGGTCTCCCAAGTGAGTTCAGAGGTCCAACCACTTGAGCTATCTTCCACTGCTTTCCCAGGTCATAAGCAGAGAGCTGGATTGGAAGAGGAGCAGCTGGGACTAGGACTGGCACCCATATGGTATGCTGGCACCACATGCAGAGGATTAACCTACTGCGCCCCAGCACTGGCCCCTTAAATAGATTTTGACTACACAAGTCTTCAAGAAACATAGATGTCTAGACAGCAAATATTAAGGAAAATGTGACTCCCTGCAGGGGAGGAATTTCTGAAGGGAACTGTAGAAAAGTAATATTGTGGCACTTATTAGGGTACCAAGCTTTGTAGATTGTCCCACTAACTCTCATTTTCTATTTTTTTTTATTTTTATAAAATGTGACCATGCAACATGGTGAAGAATTCATGATTGTTTAAAGTGAGTCTAAATCTGTGTGAGAGTGAGCAGGGTATCTATGAGGATAAGAGTAGAGACTGTACAGGTAACACCAGTGCTTCACCTACATCACTTAACGTCCCTTGCTAGCACTTTTGTATTCTTGCTATTGATCCTGTATTATACTTTCATGGACTAGTACTTGTGGCTTATTCTGAGAACTACAGATAGTAGATCCCACTGCCCACTACAAGAGGGCCAGAAATTTCCTCTTAGAGAAAGCCACCAATCAGTAATTTATTTATTTAGGCTGTTCCTGTAAGATCAAGATAAAGGTACCTACTTTTGTTATTTATGCACAATAGACATCCTACCCAGAGTAATCAGGTAATATTAATAATAATAATAATATGTTTCAATATAGCTAAAAGAGAGGGTTATTAATGTTTTCACCTCAAATAAATGATATTTTGGATGGTATATAAAGATCCTGATTTGATGGCTGTATACTTGCATTGAAACATCACAATGCTCCCCATAAATAGATACCACCAGTATTCATTTTAATAAATTGAAACTAAATAAAATCATCATTCCTGCAAGAGGAACAAGATATAGAAAGGAAACAGAGTAGCAGAAAGATGACTTTGAAACTATTATGAATGCAAAATATCCAGAGTGGAAGAAAAAATCAGAAAATGAATGAATTCTAACCGGTATACAAATGAGCAAATACAAAAAAAAAAAAAACAGAAATCAATACTTAAATACCTTTGTAAAATGAAATATCAGGATAACACACACACACACATACACAGACACATACACACACACAGGGACTATTAGAACAAAGAGAAAAGATAGATTATTTACAATGTAAAAAAAAGTATTTTAACTGGTTATACAATCCTTGCTTAGGAATCATTTTCTCTCAATATACTTAAGATATTTTTCACTTATGTTAACTGCCACTCTTGGACTCTTGGGACTTTAAGTCTAAATCTGTCAGTTATTTTTAATGTTTTCTGCCACTCCATGTTCCAATCTATTCCCAATTTTTAGTAGCACATTCTAATTTTTAATTATTTTTAATTTACTATAACTTTATTGTAGAAATTGTATGTTCATAGGTGTGGACTTCAATTTTATTTTTCCTGCTTAAAATTTATGGGGCTCTTTAATGAGAAGGCTTATGTTTTAATTAGTTATTAAAAGTCACATGGTCTCTCTTTTCAAAAAATTATTTCTGTCATATTTTGTATATGCTTTTACTGAAATCTAAAAAAGCATATTTGACCTTTTCCTGAATCACTTACGTTTATTACATCATATCCTGTATTTGACACTTTCCTTTTTTTTCATTCTAGATATTTTCTTACTAGCTATATTCTAATACACTAGTGCTTTTTAAAGCTATACTCCTATAGCACTGGGTTCTAATCTAACTCAATGAAATATTATGATTAGAATTTCCACTAGGATTATTTTAAAAGGTTCTAATGTTTGGCTGTTACCTCTGTTAATATATCAAGCATGTTTGCTTTATAATCTGTCTTTGATAACCTCATACAACAAAATGGATCCATTTCTTCCTCTGTTTCTTCAACTTGTTTTTCATTTTACTGTTCTCACGTATCTTTGATTAAGTGTGAGACATTAATTTGATGGAGTAAATATTTTCAGAAGTATAAAATAATAATTTCATCACCATAACTGAAAACCATCTGTGAAAAAATTAAAATCTGGAAGATACCATGTCTACCTCCAAAATGTCTCCTCAAACGTATACAGCTCACAACTAGATATCAGAATCTGAGTATTTCTGCCATTGGCACTGTCTTAACTTCAGCACAAAATCTGGTGCCTAGATGATGGAATGTTCTTGGACAATACCATTTTTCTGTAGTCTCATTCACTACTGAAAACATTATGGTTAGTTAATTAATATCTATAATTCTAGCTGTATCATATTGTGGGAATTGTTGCTTTAAATTTTATTTTTCTAGTTTCTACCATAATAGCTATACTAGGAGTTTAAAAGGACGTCAATTTGTTCATATATCATATCTACAAAAATGGGTACAGCTATAAGACATTTTCAAGAAGATGTTTTACAGGTCATATAAAATGCACATGTTGAAGCTGTATAGAAATTACTCTATGGTACTCCATAGAAATTTTCCTTGCAACATTCTCTTAGCAATTGATACTATCCTGATTTTATTTTAGTATTTGGATTCTATGGTAGCCTTGCTTAGTTTTATGCTTGACCTTTAACTTTTGTTCATGATCTTGCTTTGGTTTTATTTGAAAAAAAAAAAATCCTTTAAAAATTCCTGCACTCACAGCCTTACAATGATAATAAAAAATGGAGTGTTTTAGTTTTTTGGAGTTTGCTGTAATAATAAATTGAAAGGTCACTCTCCACAGAATTCAATCCAGCATTTTAATATTCCTTTTTAAATGTGACAGAACCAAAATGATTATGCAGATAGTTATAACCAAACACTATCAAATAAGAAATGTTAGGTTTATCAAGGATAATATTTTAGATGTATCTGTGTTTGCTTCTCTTATTAAATATATTTAAAGTAATTACATAGATAGATAGATACAAAGATAAACCTAGAACTCAACATTTGATTCCCAATATATTACATCATAAAATACATTTTACTGAATTCAGATGCGTGGTAAAATCTAGCTATAATATTGCCCTATCTTCAGAATTCCTGAACAACAAATATCAATTCCAATTTTTAGAACTTCCAATTGTTCTCAAAAGTAGCTAAACTCAGCAGGGGCCACGGCTCAATAGGCTAATTCTTCTCCTGCGGCGCTGGCACTCCGGGTTCTAGTCTCTGTTGGGGCGCCGGATTCTGTCCCCATTGCTCCTCTTCCAATCCAGCTCTCTGCTGTGGCCCGGGAAGGCAGTGGAGGATGGCCCAAGTCCTTGCGCTCTGCACCTACATGGGAGATCAGGAGGAAGCACCTGGCTCCTGGTTTCGGATCAGCGCAGTGCGCCAGCCGCAGCAGCCATTGGGGGGTGAACCAACGGAAAAGGCAGACCTTTCTCTCTGTCCGTCTCTCTCACTATCCACTCTGCCTGTCAGAAAGAAAGAAAGAAAGAAAGAAAGAAAGAAAGAAAGAAAGAAAGAAAGAAAGAAAGAAAGAAAGAAAGAAAGAAAGAAAGAAAGAAAGAAGAAAATATAAAAAAAAGTAGCTAAGCTTATTAAACTGCAGTTCCTTTTGACAAAATGGTAAAAAAAAAAAAAAATCATATGAAACCGAGTCATTTGCAACAAGATGGAGGAATTTGGAAAACATTTTGTTGAGTTAAATAAGCCAGTCCCAAAGGGACAAATATCATATGTTCTCCCTGATCAGCAACAACTAACTGAGCACCAAAGTGGAAACTTGTTGAAGTGAAATGGACACTATGAGAAACAGTGACTTGATCAGCTCTTGTCCTGACGGTTGATGTACAATGTAATACTTTATCCATTATAGTATTTTTTTTTTGTTCTAGTACCATTGGTTGAATTCTGTAATTAACACACAATTATTCTTAGGTGTTTAAATTTTAACTGAAAAGTGATCCCTGTTAGGAATTTGGAAAACATTACGCTGAGTGAAATAAGCCAGTCCCAAAGGAACAAATACCACTTGTTCTCCTTGATAGGTGACAACTAACTGAGCACCAAGAAGGAAACCTGTTAAAGTGAAATGAACACTATGACAAACAGTGACTTGATCAGCCCTCACCCTGACTGTTGATGAGCACCTTAATATGTTATCCCTCTTAGTATTTTTTTTGTTTGTTCTACTTAATACTTTTGGTTGAATACTGTAATCAATACACAATTCTTCCTAAGTGCTGAAACTTAACTGAAAAGTGATCACTGTTAAATATGAGTGGGAATAAGAGAGGGAAGAGATGTGCAATTCGGGACATGCTCAAGCTGACTTACCTCAAACGGTAGAATTAGAAACATACCAGGAGATTCGAATTCAATCCCATCGAGGTGGCATGTACCAATGCCATCTCACTAATCCCAGTGATCAATTTCTTTTCACAATTGATCGTAATGATAGGACTAAGAACCAAAGGGATCACATAAACAAGAATAGTGTCTGCAAATACTAGCTGATAGAATAAAAAAGGGAGAGAATGGTCCAACATGGGAAGTGGGCTACACAGCAGACCCATAGAATGGCAAATGTCCTAAACAGCACTCTGGCCTCATAATCAGCCCTTAAGGCATGCGTATCTGGCTGAAATGCCCATGAGAGTATTTCAGGCATGGAAAGCCAAGACACTCTGGGGGAAAAAAAAAACCCCAAATGAAAGATCTCCACGAGTGAGATCCCAGTTGAAAGAATGGGTCATCAAAGAAGGAGGTACCTTTCTCTGAAGGGAGGAGAGAACTTCCACTTTGACCATGGCCTTGTCGAAATATGATCAGAGTCAGTGAACTCAGGGGGCTTCCATAGACTTTGCAGCTCATGACTTGAGCCTAGGGTGATTACTGATGCCATAAACAAGAGTGTCAATTTGTTAAGTCAACAACAGGGGTCACTGTGCACTTACTCCTCATGTAGGATCTTTGTCCTTAGTGTGCTGTACATTGAGATTTAATGCTATAACGAGTACTCAAACAGTATATTTCACTTTTTGTTTCTATGGGGGTGCAAACTGTTGAAATCTTTACTTAATGTATACTAAACTGATCTTCTGTAAAAAAAAAAAAAAAAAAAAAAAAAAAGATTATCAGTTCCCAACTTGACTCTCACTGGGATTAAACATGACAATAGGTCTGCTTTGATTTCATCATCATTTAAAAAATCATCTATTATTTTTCACTTTATGTTTCTGTGTGGGAGCAAACTGTTGAAATCTTTACTTAATGTATACTAAACTGATCTTCTGTATATAAAGAGAATCGAGGGTTGCGGGTGGGAGGGAAGTTATGGTGGGGGAAGCCGTTGTAATCCATAAGCTGTACTTTGGAAATTTATATTAATTAAATAAAAGTTTAAAAAAATATGAAATAAATCATTCACATGTTTCTGAAGTAAGTAGAAAAAATTAATAATACCTGTTCACTTAGAGGCATACTCTACCATGAACAAAATAAAAGAGAAACATTTTATGTCTTTACTTTGAAGTTCAACTTCCAAGCCAAAGAAAGTCAATTCCGAGTATCAAGTTCTTTGCTCCTATTTCTCGCAAATTCATGGTACCTCAAAAAATAACTGGTATCATACATGTGTAGTGTGGCTATATTGTATTTTCCAGGGCACATTGCCATATTGTATGTATGTACCTATTTTATTTTTATTTGAGAGACACACAGAAGAAGAGAGAGAGAGAGATTCTTCATTCACTGATTCATTTCTCAAATGCCTGCAACAGCTGGCGCTGCACCATGCAAAACCCAGGACCCAGGATCTCAATCCAGATCTCACACAGTGGTGTCAGGGAACCAAATACTAGAGCTATCACTTGATGCCTTCCAGAATGCACATTTACAGGAAGCTAGAATTTAAAGTGGAGCCAGAACTGAACCCAGGCAACCCAACATGGGATTCAGGTACCTCAAATGGCTACATAACTGCTATGTCAAATGCCCGTGTTGCAGCCGCACTGTTTAGAAGACCTCTAATTGGAAGAAAAGTGGAGGATAAATGACTAAACAACTAATCTAAATAGCTGGACACAAATAGGCTAGTTATCTAAGTGACCCCAAGGTTTAGTGGTTTATAACAAACCATATTTGTTCTTCTTTGGTCAAATAGCAAATATCTGAGTAATAGGAGCTCTTTTGTGCAATGTCAGTTCCATCTGATTCTTCCCTTTAAATTTTCAATAGCTTTTTCCTTCTCATGTGTTACAGCATAGCTGCATCCTTTTTTGTCGTTGTTCTTGTTTTTTCCTGGAGAATGAAAAGCAATAAATATAAATTCGATATCTGAAAGATGTTTTGGATTCTAGTTTCTTCTGAGACAAAATAACATTACTCAGCATTTTTACCAGATAATAAGTTGCCACATTTTCCACTAATTTTGTCTATTTTCTCCACAGTCCAGAGGAAGAGAAAGACACAGAGAAGCAAAGCAATGGTCCCATATACGCTCCTTTATCTGTGCTGTTTCCAGAAGCAAAATAAACTATAGAAATTTTAAAAATTAATCTGCACTTATTTCAGAGATGGGTTAATAGTGAGGAGTTGTCATTTTGCCTTATAATGGGCCACACTGAGCAGAAAAATTGAGTAAGAAATAAACACTGACATAGAGATAGAAGAATCCTTGAAATCCTTGGGAGATCCGAAAAAAAGTAAAGTTTCCTGAGTTATGCCAAAAGAATGCTTTGAACCCCAATCTTACACCTTCTATTGTTTGTGCACCTGCCATCCCTCAACCAAATACTAAATCTGCATTTTAGGCCAATGGGTTTGGTGAATGGGTTAAGAGATACTACTTTTAAATTAAGTTGTGTTTGAATCAGTTTAAATTAATTCCAAGGTGCCATGGTGATCTTGGGATTTACTTACTGGATGTGCATTGCATCCTTGGAATGATACATTCTAAAAATTTAAAAATGATAGCAGCATTTAGAATCAAAACCTGTAAATGCATTAGAAATTAAGTTCAAAATCCACACCAGGTGCAGGGGTCTTAGAAATCAAAGGACATTGGAGCCGGTGCTGTGGTGTAGCAGGTAAAGCTGCCATCTGTAGTGCTCGCATCCCATGTGGGCTCCGGTTCAAGTCCCAGCTGTTCCACTTCTGATCCAGCTCTGCTATGGCCTGGGAAGGCAGTACAAGATGGCCCAGGTGATTGGGCTCCTACACCCATGTGAGAGACCCAGAGGAGGCTAGCTGTAGATCTGCACAGCTCTGGCCATTGCAGTCAACTGGGGAGTGAACCAGCAGCTGGAGGACCTCTCTCTCTCTCTCTCTCTCTCTCTCTCTGAACCAGCAGCTGGAGGACCTCTCTCTCTCTCTCTCTCTCTCTCTCTCTCTCACTCTCTCTCTCTCTGTGTGTCTTTCCTTCTTTCTCTGTGTAATTCTGACTTTCATATAAAATAAATAAATCAAAAAAAAGAAATTAAAGCACATCAATGGCTAACAGGAGAACGCCTCACAAAATATCAAGCCCTATTATTAGACTCACCTGAAATAACTTAAGGTGTGCCAGATCCTCAACCCAGCGACTTTGTCACCACCTGAGAGTTCAGGAGAGTTAACACATTCATGTGTAGAAACTATAGAACAGGTGTATCCTGGTAGGCTTGACCTATGAGATGAGCCCTTAAAAAAATCCACATGTTGAATGGTTTACTGATGGGGGTAGCTATATGAAGGAAGGAATTAGAAAAGCAGCCTATGCCATGATGGATCTTACGCAGGTAATAGAAGCTCAAGCATTACCACACAAAACTTCTGCCCCAAAGGCTGTAATTATTGCACTAACTAGAACCTTACAGCTGGGAAAAGGCCCATGAGCTAACAAATAGATAGATAGATAGATAGATAGATAGATAGATAGATACATAACATCTCTCTATATATATATATAGATTCCAAATATGCTTTTCTTGTGGTACATGCACATGCCACAATTTGGAAAGAGAGAGGTTTACTGACTGCAAAGAATTCCCCTGTTGAATATGGCAAGGATATATTAAATCTACCTCAGGCAGTACTGGAGCCTTTAGAAGTGGTCATCATTCGCTCTAAGGGGCATCAAAAGGGAGACAACTACGTTAACCAAGCAAATGCACTAGAGGATAGAGAAGCAAAAAGAGCAGCTGCACAAGAGAGTCTGCAGGCCGGCTCCGCGGCTCACTAGGCTAATCCTCCACCTTGTGGCGCTGGCACCAGGTTCTAGTCCCGGTCGGGGCGCCAGATTCTGTCCCGGTTGCCCCTCTTCCAGGCCAGCTCTCTGCTGTGGCCAGGGAGTGCAGTGGAGGATGGCCCAAGTCCCTGGACCCTGCACCCCATGGGAGACCAGGATAAGTACCTGGCTCCTGCCATCAGATCAGCGCTGTGTGCCAGCCGCAGTGCGCCAGCCGCGGCAGCCATTGGAGGGTGAACCAATGGCAAAGGAAGACCTGTATCTGTCTCTCACTGTCCACTCTGCCTGTCAAAAAAAAAAAAAAAAAAAAAGAGGGTCTGGAAATGGCTCTCATACCTCAACCTGTAGAAATGACTAAGGAACCTCAATATATTGAGCCTGAAATTGAATGGGCCCAACAGTGAGGCTACACTAAAGATGCTAATGGATGGTGGACCTTAAATCATATAAGGTTATGCTCCCATTGGCCTCTCAATGGAAAATTAAGGAGCTACATGATTCTACCCATCTGGGAAGAGATGCTTTAGTTCAACTAGGCTCTCGAGCTTTTGGAGAAAGAGGACTAAATGCTGTCATGAAGGTGGGACTTTACAAACTACAGACATCTATTTCTCATATTTCTACAGCCTGAAAAGTCCCAGTTTAAGGCACTTGAATATTTAATGTTGGGTGAGGGTCTGCTTTCTGGTTCACAGACAGTGCCTTCTTGCTGTGTGCTCCCATGTGGAAGAGACAAACAAGCTCCCCCAGGACTCTTTTGCAAGGACAATAACCCCATTCTTTGGACTTCCACATCTGTGACTTTACCCCCTCTGAGTGCCCTACCATTTAATACTACTGCAGTGGTGATTAGATCCCTACATATGAATTATGAGGAGACACTAAAAGCATTCAGACCCTAGTATCATCCAATTGTACATTAAACCAAAGATGACTTCACTGGAAACTACAACTTTAAATGTGTTCTCACATGGCTTATAACTTGATTATTATGCATACTTCCTAGAATAACAAAATGTTAGTCCAACACAAAATAAAACTGAACCATCTTAATAGGCCACTAATCAATGAAATACTTGGTTTTTCTTTCCAATACTATAATACTTTAGAAAATAGTAGGATAGGGGCCGGCGCTATGGCTCAGTGTGTTAATGCCCTGGCCTGAAGTGCCAGCATCCCATATGGGTGCCAGTTCTAGTCTCAGCTGCTCCTCTTCCGATCCAGCTCTCTGCTATGGCCTGGGAAAGCATTAGGAGATAGCCCAAGTCCTAGGGCCCCTGCATCCACATGGGAGATTCAGAGGAAGCTCCTGGCTCCTGGCTTCAGACTGGCACAGTTCCGGCCGTTGCAGCCATCTGAGGAGTGAACCAGCATATGGAAGACCTCTCTCTCTCTCTGCCTCTCCTCACTCTGTGTAACTCTGACTAAGAAAGAGAGACAGAGAGAGAGAGAGAGAGAAAGAAAGAAAGAAAGAAAGAAAGAATATTAGAATACAGAACCAATGATTTCATTAAACTACTCATGGCTTTACTTTCAATAGAAAAATAAGAAAGATTAAAAGAACACCGTTAAAAAAGTGGTGATTTTTTAGAAAGCTCATAGTGGATAAGTATACTAAATTTGTATTTAGGAGACCTGAGACATGGTAGGTCTAGCTCTATTTAGTAATTGTTTTGTTTTTAGACCTTTTGTTACTTTACTGAGGATGCAATAATAAATTATCACTGACTGAATAGCTTGGATAGCAGGTATTTATTGCTCCATGGATTTGTAGTCTAGAAGTCCAAGAGCAAAATGTTGGTAAGATTGGTTTCTTTTGTGAACTATGAGGATGCAAACAGTCTTTAAGATAAACCTCATACAAAAAGAAAGTATGTGCAGCCTCTAGGATTTCAGAACTTTCAATGAGACACTGAGAATTCAGTGTCTCAATCTAAATTTCCACCTTCAAAGAACTTAAGTCTGATAATAATTAAGTATTGTTAGAAATAGAGCTTTTTTTTTTTTTAACTGCATCTCTGATGAGATCCTAAGACAAAAACCCAATTAAGCTATGTTCAGCTTCCTGGATTTCTGGCCCACAGAGCCTCCTAGATAATAACTATGTGTTGTTTTAAGCAACTAAGTTTGAGATAATGATGTTAGGCAGAAGTAGTTGACATATCAATTAATTATGTTTTATTTATCAATCATTTGAATATGTGGCCTGGGTTGGTTGTCAGGTAACTGGAAGATGCTATCAGATTACATTATTTTTCCTGTGGAGAAAAATTTATTGTCACTAGACGAGTAACAAGAAACATTCAGTATTATAGCTTACATACAGACACATGGTTAATGCAGAAAGAGAAAGCTCAAACAGAAAAAAGAACTATAGTAAAAACAGGAATTTGCTAATTTATATGATTAGTAAGTATAAAAAGAAATTAATGATGGATTTAAGGTGCATAAGCAAGGAAAATGAAATATAAACCTAGATAATGAAGGAATTATTGGTATTGGAACATGTACTGCAGATAACTCATTAGATGTGCTAGCTTAGATAGTAATCAGTGTTTGTAACACTTTTATAGACTAAATATTTCAATCATAGCTTTTAAATAACTCATATTATGTTACATTGGCAAATTATGACAATGAAATACAAATGAAGAAATTCAATAGGGTTGTGCAAGCACAAATGAAAAATGTCAATGTCATTATGCAAGAGAAAGCTTGATGTTTCTTACCCACTGGCTCTCAAGAAGGCCCAGAACACCAGACTTTTAGGAATAGATTAGGCAACGTAGCAGCTAATATTTTAAAACAATTTATTTTACCCTCAACAGGAGTGATTGCTGAAAATGACTACAAAGAGTTGTTAGCTCCTATTTTCAGTCTGAAAGTTCCAAGCTCATGTGTATAACCCCCAGACACATAACCCCCATGACAGTCAACTAGACATATGCTACAATTAGCACTCCAATAAGCAAATGACATAAACATGTATCTCAACCTGTAGTTAATGAACCACGGTGTCATTAGTGGCAGAAGTGAATGAAATGTTAGCCTGACTTGTCAAAATCTTAAGAAATTTTCTGAGAACGTATCAAATTTAGTGCTATAATTAGAAAATGATGAAACTAAAAATATTTGTTAGCAATGATGCTACTGCAGCAGGAACCAAACAAAAATTATTTAAGATTTATTAGCAGGGGGTGGAGCCAAGATGGCAGAATAGTGAGGGCATGCACCGATAGTCTGTGAAAAGATAGTTTAATAAAAGTGGAGTTACTGTAGCCTCAGGAAAAGGCTCAGGAAAAAATTGCAGAGGAAACTCTTCCAGATCTAGTAGATGTGTCACGGAGGACCTACAGGGAGAGCAAGGTCGCCCACCGCATGGAAGCTGAGCTGCGGGAGCCGAGCCGCCGCAGAAGCTGAGCTGCAGAGTCTGCGCCAGCGCTGTAAGGGGAGGTGAGACAAAAACCCCACTAACCCAAGACATTGGCAGGGAAAGGCAGAAAGAGCCTACAGGGAACAAGGCCTGAAGCCCCACTGGGGAAAGTTCACCAGGCTGACTGGAGGAGAGAAAAAAATGAATAAATAAGGGGAACCGGCACTGACATTAGCCTCTCTCTCCACTCACCTTACAAAACCAAGCAAGACAAAGAGCAGGTGCCATTCTACGTATGTAAATGGCACCCGCCATTAGCCAAGCAGAAAAACCTGACTCTGGTGGGGAGAAATAACAGGAGGTTAAGACCTAGTGAAAGTGCGGAGCTAACGAACTGAGACTGTGAAAATCTGAGTGGGGGGCAAGAGAACTCACCAAGTACACAAACTCGGTAACCTTGGCAACCTGGTGAGAGACTGCTGAGAAATTTGAGACCACACTGAGGGCTGCATAAACTCTTTGTGTGGTCCCAGGGGTAAGCAGACGAATACCCACAGAGCCAGATTTCATACATCAACTACCCTCAAATCCACTCAGCTGTATGGAATTACTTCCCAACTGAGTCAAAAAAAAAAAAAGAGAGAGAGAGAGAGAGCAAGCAAGAGAACAATCTGGGTGAGTCACCTTTGGCACACCCTTAACCCTGAAGAACCAAACAGAGCTCTCTGGCCACACCCATCACAGCCTCTAAGGATCCATCAATAGCAGACAGTCCACTTAATCTAGAGTCACAGTATAACAAGAAAAAACACCACACCAAAGAAACCAAAGGATATCTCCAATATGCCAAACAATAAACGCAGAAACTGAGGTAACAAGAACAAGGAAGACACTATGATGCCTCCAAATGAAACAAACACCCCAATTCAAGATTAGGAAGATGATGAGATAGAAGAAATGCAAGAAGCAGATCTCAAAAAATTGATAAGAACATTAAGAAGTTCTCAAAAACAAATTCTTGAACTACAGAAATCCTTAATGGACAAGATAGAAAATCTCTCTCGTGAAAATGAAATATTAAGGAGGAATCAAAATAAAATGAAACAACTAATAGAACATGAAACTGTGATAGTGACAAGAAATAATAATGAAATGAAGAATTCAATAGATCAAATGACAAACACATTAGAGAGCCTTAAAAACAGAATGGGTGAAGCAGATGAGAGAGTATCAGACTTAGAAGACAGAGAATAGGAAAATATATGGTCAAACCAAAGAAAAGAAGAGGAAATTAGAAATCTAAAAAATATTGTCAAAAATCTTCAGGATACTATTAAAAACCCCAACAATCGGGTTCTAGGAGTTCCTGAAAGCATGGAGAGGGAGAAAGGATTAGAAGACCTTTTAGTGAGATATTAGCAGAAAATTTCCCAGGTTTGGAGAAGGTCAGAGACATCCTAGTACAGGAAGCTCATAGAACCCCAAATAAACATGACCAAAAGAGATACTCACCATGACACATTCTAATTAAACTCACCGCAGTGAAACATAAAGAAAAGATCCTAAAATGTGCAAGAGAGAAACATCAGATTACTCTCAGAGGATCTCTCATCAGACTCACAGCTGACTTCTCATCAGAAACCCTACAGACTAGGAGGATATGACAAAATATAGCCCAGGTACTAAGAGAAAAAAAAAACTGCAAGCCCAGAATATTATATCTTGCAAAGCTCTCATTTGTGAATGAAGGTGAAATAAAGACCTTTCACAGCAAACAGAAATTGAAAGAACTTGTCGCTACTCGTCCAGCCCTGCAAAAGATGCTTAAAGATGTGTTACACACAGAAACACAGAAACACAGCAAAAGATCACAGGAAGTTCAAAACATATATAAGAAAATATCTTTAAAAAATGGCAGGGCAAAGTTACTACTTATCAATAGTCACATTGAACATTAATGGCCTGAACTGTCCAGTTAAAAGACACCGATTGGCTGATTTGGTTAAGAAACAAAACCCATCTATTTGCTGCTTGTAAGAAACACATCTTTACAACAAAGATGCATACAGACTGAAAGTGAAAGGTTGGGAAAAGATAAACCATGCCAACAGAAATGAAAAAAGAGCGGGCGTAGCCGTCTTAATATCGAACAACATAAACTTTACCAAAAAAACTGTCAGGAGAGACAAAGAGGGGAACTATATAATGATTAAGGGATCGATTAAACAGGAAGATATAACGATTATCAATGTATATGCAACTAATTACAGGGCACTGGTTTATTTAAAAGATTTGTTAATGGACTTAAAGGGAGACTTAGATTCCAATACAATAGTACTGGGGGACTTCAATACCCCACTCTTAGAAATAGACAGATCACCAGGACAGAAGATCAACAAGGATACAGTAGATTTAAATGACACTATAGCCCAAATGGATCTAACAGATATCTACAGAACTTTTCATTCTAAACATACAGCATTTACATTCTTCTCAGCAATACATGGAACCTTCTCTAGGATTGACCACATACTAGGCCATAAAGCAAGTCTCAACAAATTCAAAAGAATTAGAATCATACCATGCAGCTTCGCAGACCATAAAGGAATGAAGTTGGAAATTAGCAACTCAGGAATCCCTAGAGCATATGCAAACACATGGAGATTGAACAACATGCTCCTGAATGTTTAATGGGTGATAGAAGAAATTAAAAGAGAAATCAAAAATTTTCTGGAAGTAAATGAGGATAACAGCACAACATACCAAAACTTATGGGATACAGCAAAAGCAGTGTTAAGAGGAAAGTTTATAGCAATAGGTGCCTACATCAAGAAATTGGAAAGGCACCAAATAAATGAGCTTTCAATTCATCTCAAAGATCTAGAAAATCTGCAGCACACCAGACCCAAATCTAGTAGGAGAAGAGAAATAATTAAAATCAGAGAAGAAATCAACAGGATTGAATCCAAAAAAAAAAATTACAAAAAATCAGCCAAGCAAAGAGCTTGTTTTTTGAAAAAATAAACAAAATTGACACCCCATTGCCCCGACTAACTAAAAAAATAAAAGACCGACACCCCATTGCCCCGACTAACTAAAAAAATAAAAGACCCAAATCAATAAAATCAGAGATGAAAAAGGAAATGTAACAACAGACGCCACAGAAATAAAAAGAATCATCAGAAATAATTACAAGGACTTGTATGCCAGCAAACAGGGAAACCTATCAGAAATGGATAGATTCCTGGACACATGCAACCTACCTAAATTGAACCAGGAAGACATAGAAAACCTAAACAGACCCATAATTGAGACAGAAATTGATACAGTAATAAAGGCCCTCCCAACAAAGAAAAGCCCAGGACCAGATGGATTCACTGCTGAATTCTACCAGAGATTTAAACAAGAACTAACTCCAATTCTTCTCAAACTATTCAGAACAATCGAAAAAGAGGGAATCCTCCCAAATTCTTTCTATGAAGCCAGCATCACCTTAATTCCTAAGCTGGAAAAAGATGCAGCATTGAAAGAAAATTACAGACTAATATCCCTGATGAACATAGATGCAAAAATCCTCAATAAAATTCTTGCCAATAGAATGCAACAACACATCAGAATGATCATCCACCCAGACCAATTGGGATTTATCCCTTGTATGCAGGGATGGTTCAAGTGCGCAAAACAATCAATGTGATACACCACATTAACAGACTGCAGAAGAAAAACCATATGATTATCTCAATAGACGCCAAGAAAGCATTTGATAAAATGAAACACCCTTTCATGATGAAAACTCTAATCAAACTGGGTATGGAAGGAACATTCCTCAATACATTCAAAGCAATTTATGAAAAACACACGGCCAACATCCTATTGAATGGGGAAAAGTTGGAAGCATTTCCACTGAGATCTGGTACCAGACAGGGATGCCCACTCTCACCACTGCTATTCAATATAGTTCTGGAAGTTTTAGCCAGAGCTATTAGGCAAGAAATAAAAATTAAAGGTATACAAATTGGGAAGGAAGAACTCAAACTATCCCTCTTTGCAGATGATATGATTCTTTATTTAGAGGACCCAAAGAACTCTACTAAGAGACTATTGGAACTCATAGAAGAGTTTGGAAAAGTTGCAGGATATAAAATCAATGCACAAAATCAACAGCCTTTGTATACACAGGCAATGCCCTGGCTAAGAAAGAACTGCTAAGATCAATCCCATTCACAATAGCTACAAAAGCAATCAAATACCTTGGAATAAACTTAAACAAGGACATTAAAGATCTCTATGATGAAAATTACAAAACCTTAAAGAAAGAAATAGAAGAGGATACCAAGAAATGGAAAAATCTTCCATGCTCATGGATGGGAAAAATCAATATCATCAAAATGTCCATTCTCCCAAAAGCAATTTATACATTCAATGCAATCCGAATTAAGATACCAAAGACCTTCTTCTCAGATCTGGAAAAAATGATGCTGAAATTCATATGGAGACACAGGAGACCTCGAATACCTAAAGCAATCTTGTACAACAAAAACAAAGCTGGAGGCATCACAATAAAAGATTTCAACATACTACAGGGAAGTTGTAATCAAAACAGCATGGTACTGGTACAGAAATAGATGGACAGACCAATGAAACAGAATAGAAACACCAGAAATCAATCCAAACATCTACAGCCAACTTATATTTGATCAAGGCTCCAAAACCAATCCATGGAGTAAGGACAGTCTATTCAATAAATGGTGCTGGGAAAATTGGAATTCCATGTGCAGAATCATGAAGCAAGACCCCTACCTTTCAACTTACACAAAAATTTACTCAACATGGATTAAAGACTTAAATCTATGACCGACACCATCAAATTATTAGAGAGCATTGGAAAAACACTGCAAGATACATGTACTGGCAAAGACTTCATGGAAAATACCCAAGAATCACATGCAGTTGTGGGGAGCAACTCGGACTAGATGAAGTTACTGGAATTAAGACTTATTCTATGCATCTGCTCTCCCACAATATGGCGCTGGGAGAGGAGTAAACAACTTCTACACAGCTGTCTCTCGCCAATTTGACTGATGAGCTGCAGGAGCTGATCTTGCTCCTGATTGGAGGAGAGCAGCGTGCTCAGCGTGTGGGTAGCAGAGTTGGGATTGGTGGAAGAGGACTATAAAGGAGGCGAGAGACAACATGCACCAGGAACTACCGGATAACATCTGAGCAGCCCCCGAGAGAGCCGGCCGGTGGTGTGCCACTCCTTCACGGAAGTGGGGAAATTGGCAGGGGGAACCACCCTTCCATGGAGGTGGAGGGGTCAGCAGCCAACCCGGGAAGGAACAGCAGCAAACCCGGGAAGGGCCGAGGAGACAAAAGAACAGCGCAGGGTCTAGTGTAGTTCCTCTGCGAATAGGGGAGTGACATGCAGTCAAAGCCAAAATTAACATTTGGGATTGCATCAAATTGAGAAGTTTCTGTACTGCAAAAGAAACAGTCAGGTGACTGAAGAGGCAACCAAAAGAATGGGAAAAAATATTTGCAAACTATGCAACAGATAAAGGGTTCATAATCAGAATGTACAAAGAAATCAAGAAACTCCACAACATCAAAACAGACAACCCACTTAAGAGATGGGCCAAGGACCTCAATAGACATCTTTCAAAACAGGAAATCCAAATGGCCAACAGGCACATGAAAAAATGTTCAAGGTCATTAGCAATCAGGGAAATGCATATCAAAACCACAATGAGGTTTCACCTCACCCTGGTTAGAATGGCTCACATTCAGAAATTTACCAACAATAGATGCTAGAGAGAAAGTGGGGGGAAAAGGGACACTAACCCACTGTTGGTGGGAATGCAAGCTGGTTAAGCCACTATGGAAGTCAGTCTGGAGATTCCTCAGAAACCTGAGTATAACCCTACCATACAACACAGCCATCCCACTCCTTGGAATTTATGCAAAGGAAATTAAATTGGCAAACAAAAAAGCTGTCTGCACATTAATGTTTATTGCAGTTCAATTCACAATAGCTAAGACCTGGAACCAACCTAAATCCCATCAACAGTAGACTGGATAAAGAAATTATGGAACATGTACTCTACAGAATACTATACAGTAGTCGAAAACAATGAAACCCAGTCATTTGCAACAAGATGGAGGAATCTGGAAAACATTTTGTTGAGTTAAATAAGCCAGTCCCAAAGGGACAAATATCATATGTTCTCCCTGATCAGCAACAACTAACTGAGCACCAAAGTGGAAACCTGTTGAAGTGAAATGGGCACTATGAGAAACAGTGACTTGATCAGCTCTTGTCCTGTCTGTTGATGTACAATGTAATACTTTATTCATTTTCGTATTTTTTTTCTAGTACTATTCGTTGAACTCTGTAATTAACACACAATTATTCTTAGGTGTTTAAATTTTAACTGAAAAGTGACCCCTGTTAGGAATTTGAAAAACATTATTATGAGTGAAATAAGCCAGTCCCAAAGGAAAAAATACCATATGTTCTCCCTGATCGGTGACAACTAACTGAGCACCAAAAAGGAAACCTGTTAAAGTGAAATGAACACTATGAGAAACGCTGACTTGATCAGCCCTTGCCTTGACTGTTTATGAACAATTTAATACGTTATCCCTCTTAGTATTTTTTTTGTTTGTTCCACTTAATACTTTTGGTTGAATACTGTAATCAATACACAGTTATTCTTAAGTGTTGAAACTTAACTGAAAAGTGATTGCTGTTAAAACTAAGAGTGGGAATAAGAGAGGGAAGAGATGTACAATTTGGTACATGCTCAATCTGTCTTGCCCCAAACAGTAGAGTTAGAAACATACCAGGGGATTCCAATTCAATCCCATCAAGGTGGCATGTACCAATGCCATCTCACTTGTCCCAGTGATCAATTTCTGTTCACAATTGATCATAATGATAGGACTAAGAGTCAAAGGGATCACATAAACAAGAGTAGTGCCTGAAAATACTAACTGATAGAATCAAAAAGGGAGAGAAGGATCCAACATGGGAAGCAGGATACACAGCAGACTCATAAAATGGCAGATGTCCTAAACAGCACTCAGGCCTCAGAATCAGCCCTTAAGGCACGCAGATCTGGCTGAAAAGCCCATGAGAGTATTTCAGGCATGGAAAGCCAAGACACTCTGGCAAAAAAAAAAGAAAAATGACCTAAATGAAAGATCTCTGTGCGTGAGATCCCAGTGAAAAGAACGGGTCATCAAAGAAGGAGGTACCTTTCTCTGAAAGGAGGAGAGAACTTCCACTTTGGCTATGACCTTGTCAAAATAGGATTAGAGTCGGTGAACTCAAAAGGCTTCCATAGCCTTGGCAACTCATGACAAGAGCCTAGGGTGATTACTGAGGCCATAAACAAGAGTGTCAATTTGTTAAGTCAACAACAGGAGTCACTGTGCACTTACTCCTCATGTAGGATCTCTGTCCTCAATGTGCTGTACATTGTGATTTAATGCTATAACTAGTACTCAAACAGTATTTTTCACTTTGTATTTCTATGGGGGTGCAAACTGTTGAAATGTCTACTTAATATATGCTAAACTGATCTTCTGTATATAAAGAGAATTGAAAATAAATCTTTTTGTGAATTGAAGGAGAGAGGGAGCGGGAGATGGGAGGGGTGTGAGTGGAGGGAAATTATCGGGGGGGGAAGCCATTGTAATCCATAATTTAAAAAAGATTTATCAGCACAATGCAAATATTCAAATAATCATTCTGTATCATTGACAATTTTTAAGCATTTTATTTCATAATAGTTTTAAATTTACAAAGCAAAATTGAGTTATTAATACAAAGAGTTCTCATATACTCCTCACCCCATGCACCTATTAACATCTTATATTACCATCTTTCTCAAAATTTTGAGTCACACCCAACTTTTCTTATTTTGCTTTTACAAAGACTTTTATCAATCTCCACCCTCCCATCCTCTGATCAGCATTCTGTGTTCAGATTGAATTGGGTTTTGAATTTTTTTTATCGTGCAGGTTAAGCAATTGATCCAAGAGCCATTTTACTCACATTTGTTTTAATAAGGCAGTCATTATACAGTTATGATTATACTACTAGATAGTGCTTTGAAGAAATACAGTTCAGTTATTTTATTGCTGCTAAGTTCAAAATTTTATAATAGACAAATAATAATATTAGTTCTTGGGTATTGAACAAAACATTTTATCTTATTATTGCTTTCTGTCTTTGTTTTCTGAAGTTTTGTGATCATCATTCCTGTACCTAGGATTTTACTGCAGCATTAGAATTTTTCAATGTAGCAGATATATTGAAAGATTGGATGGTATCCATTTTCTCTATATTACTTTATCATAAACTTAAATGTATTAAATAATAAATAATAAATTCATACTTAGAGTCTCTTATGTAAGTTTGAGGAAAAAAAATAAAAATTATTATCCTTTAGAACACAGAACTCCTAAATCAATTTTTAAATATTACTTGACAAAATATGACTTTTGACCATTTATGAAAAAATAAGCATACATCAATCCTTGATTTTGATCTGTAAAATAAAATGTCCATTTACAGTTATATTTTACAATATATCTTATTTCCATTATTCTTATAAGTATTAGGAAAAATGATGGCTTTAATCCGCTTTTGAATTTCTCATTAGTAAGATGCGTAATAGTTTAAACAAAGAATGGCTTTGACAAAATTAACTCATTCACTACACCCCAGGAAGGCATACAGTTGATCAATTCTTACTTCTTCCTCTTGCTCCTAGTATTGGTTCAAATACATTCTATACCTTCTCTCTATTCCAGTTTTCAGAATCAGGAATACTATTAGCACATGTGTTATTCTCTGCTCTTTTCTTATTGGACATCGCAAATGATATCACAGAACATATAACTTTGGCCCATTCCTTAGCAGAAATCTATCTTTCTCCCCTACCAAATAATTCTGAAATTTGAGGTTCAGTTTCTTTATAGATTCTTCTTTCACTTATCTTAAATGTATCCTACTTTAAAGAGCATTGAATAAGTCTTTTCTCCTCTAGCCTAAGCTTTGGGGTCTATATGCACTGAAGTTGTAGTAATCAGGCATGGTTTAAAGCTTAGTTAACTCTATAAAAATAATAACATGTATTCTGAGAATGAATATGCTGATAAAACAGTAGTCAGAGAATGATCTGTTTCCATCTCTGAAGATCAGTCATTTCTCTGATTGTGTGCATATGTGTTACAGTTTGCAGGGCAAAATGTCTCAATCAATTTTAAGTCTTTGTTCCATGTCTGGTAAGGGGAAATTTGCAGGAAAAGAAAACTATCCATCTGCTAGTAAGGTATGTTTTATTATTAAGTCTAGTGAAAAATGAAAGCAAAGTGGACACACACACACACACACACATCTCCTACAACTTACCTGGGATAGGAGAAAAACTAATTTTTTGAGTAGAGGCTATAAACACAAAATAAAAAATTTTGAAGTGGAACTAGTGCACTCTTCATTTACCAATATGCATTTTAATACCATGTAATTTGTTAAAATTAATATTCATAGGTAGCTGTTTGGCTATGATATGTTTCAATGTTAAATATATATGAGGGTACTTCAAAAAGGTGTGGCCATATGGATTTAAAAACCAAGTTTATTTTAACATAAAAATTTAAAATCCATACATATTTTAAAAAATATACATTTTCCATTAATCTTTTGAGAAGCAGTCATATTTGCTCACACATAGGAAAAAATTTTGAGCAAATCACAAGTATCCCCATTTTTAGTTTCTCTCCAGATGGATTTTTGATTCAAATTACTCCAAAGTAGAGGAAGATTGCATTAAGCACTGTGACAACGTGTGCTAACATTGTCAAGTTCTTTGTATTCATGGAGTTCAAAATTTTACATGGAAAATACAAAAATTTTTCATTGAATGTTGCCATAAAAATGTGTTTCATTTCCCATAATATTAAAGCCCCTTGTTGATAACTGATTAGATACCTGTAGCCTTTGGTGTTTAATTAAACCATTTCTACTGCAAATAAATTCATTATATTTGGAGGAAAGACCAAAGGTTTACTGGGTGTCCTGTATACCAAGTAACTGTCCAGAAGAGAAAAAAACTTCTATTAATCACAGTAAGCATTGAATGATCAAAAGAAGATACAGTTGACCTGATATCTTGATGTGCTTTATTTTATAATTACCCTTCACTGTATGTTGAATTTGATGATGAGTTTAAATAGTCTAAATGAATGGTCAGAGACTTTATTTTTGGTCCTGTATATGACTCATTCTGCAAATATAATTATCAATTACATAACTGACAAAAACTTGTTTAGGAGTTTTCTTTGACCAGCTGTATTACTAAACACTGTGGTACCAGAAAGCTGGACAGCTATTGTCTCCATTTTTAGTAATCTTTTTACATATATAATGGAATAAACACATGTAGTTTTAAACTTTTTATCCCAAATGTTTAATATTTTATCCAATTCAGTGCAATCAAAATATATTAAACAAATTTTGAATACCACTATGTTCTACTTATAGTAGCAAAAGAAAATAATAATTTATACCTGAACTTTTTTATTGATTTCTAATCATTTGTTCCCAAAAAAAGAGTTTAAGGCAGAATGTTGATTGCTTTAATCTGGTACTCATTATTTTAATCATAAACATGCTGGTAATTATGTTTTCCTAACAAATGTGCCTCAAATAATTAACAAATCACACTATTTAAACTGGTAACATTAAAGGTAAAAATATCTCTCCAATTCCCACTGTAGTAAGGTGACTTTCTTTGGCTTTATTCCTATTTTTTACAAAGGTGAATTGTTAAGTGATATCTATATAAGCATGATTATACTAAAATATTGTAAGTAGTTTTTTATAATAAATAGATGGTAATTAATTAGTATATTCTTTTATCTTGGAAGTGTTTGTGTATATCTGTTACATTTTTCTTAACTGAATCTCCAAAGATGCATTTTCTAAAATAATTTATTAATTAAAGCTTAGAAAGTATTTTTATGCACTAAGAAATCAAACAAAATTCCAGACACATGGCGTCAATAAAAGTATCCAGGTATGGAGTGTTTTAGTGTTGATATTCCTCTACAAAGCAGAATTCTGAAGAATAATAAGAGTTTATTCTTTTCAATTACATCCTTGTTTTGTCCTACTGCTGTGGGGACCCATGAGCTGGCCATGGGCCCACATGCTAAGGCTTGGCTTGCTGACCATTGGCATTAGTTACTGCTGTGTGGATGTTTATGGTTTCTGTTGAGCTGTGATATCGGGACCGTTTCATAACCCCAGGCTAGAGTCAAAACAACTATGGCCTTGGGGCTTCCCGTACTTCTTTTTCCACTGGCCAAGGCTGAGAAAACACCAGGTGGAAGCTTGTTGTTAGCACCCGAGTTTCCTGCTACGTGAGCAGGAGCTTGATTGGATGAAGGCGCGTGATCACCTTTATGGTTGGACAAGGAGCGCATGGACTGTGTGTGATCAGGCACCCGATTGCAGCGCCGCTGCATGGACTGTAGCATGGACTAAGCTTGCTTACGTGCCTCTGCAATGATATACTATATAAGCCATTCGTGATGTAGTAACGGGAGCTTCCCGTTTCTTTCGGAGCTCCCCTTGCTCAAGGGTTTCTCTTTCTATCCTGTTTAAATAAAGCCTACTGAAGGCCGATAAGCTGCGAGCAACGTCGTTCCTTTGCGGGCAAGGGAGTGACATACTGCCTCACATTAAGTCGTAAATCTCTCACACCTTTCTTCTCCATTTTTTTTAACTTTTAGTCTGAAGCACTAGAATTTTACTTCATAGAAGTAGAGTTCATAAAATCGTTCATCAGGATATCCTTAAAGTTTTTAAGAAAACAAATGAGACTCAGAATGTACTGATTTTTTTTTTAATTTATATATTTGAAAGGCAAACAGAAGGGAGAAAAAGAGTAAGTTCCTAGCTGCTGGTTGAATCTCCAAATGCCCACGCAACCAATACGGGGCTGGAACATGGAAGGCAGGAACTGAAGATTCAAAGGTTTCCACCTTTGTTAAAGAAACTCAATTACTTGAGCCATCACCACTATCGCCCACAGTATGACAGGAAGCCAGAATAAGAAATCACATTTGGTTATCAGACCCAGGTACTCTGCTATGGGATGCAGGTGTTTCAACCACTATATCAAAGGCCCACCTTCGGAGATTCTGAAATAGAAGCTCCCCATCTAATCCTGATGGTCAGCCAAATAACTTCAGGGTCACACATTCATTCAGTAGTTGTGTTATTTTCTTCATAGATATAATACAAGACTATTTACTATGCACAAATCAAGTTGAGTTCATTTAAAATCCAAGAGTTTTCATTAAGGATTACCTTGACTTCCTTGCCTAAGTAATAACTTTCTCCAGCATTTTATCTAAGTAAATATATGACTAAAAGTAGGTAACATCTGTCTTGAACATCTTCGACAGACTAGCATATTTTCATGCAAGCTTGAGAGAAAAGTTATTTTCCAGAATGTTTTCTGAGGTTTGTCTTGGATTCTTTCTATATTGAATTTTGCCTTTTACTAAATAAAATTGAAAATGCCCTGTTAATTTAATCTCAAATTTCTACATTAGGATTCTGGCATATTTACCTAAGGTTATCTCTACCCTTTAAAACAATATACAGCCACTATACAATCTTTAAGTTTACAGAGTCATGTGTTGTTGCCCAGCAGATTATCTACTTGGGCTGCCAGCATTCCATATTGGAGTGCCAATTCAAGTTCCAGCAGCTACTCTTTTGATCCAGCTTCTTGCTAATGCATCTGGAAAGGCCCGTGGCATCCATGTGGAAGACCCAGATGGAGATAAGGGCTCCTGGCATCAAGTGGCTTACCCCTGGCTGTTACAGCTATTTTGGGTGGTGATACAGTGGGTAGAAGATTCTCTCTCTCTCCCTCCCTCTCTCTATGTCACTCTGCCTTTCAAATACATAAATCTTTTAAAAGTAAATTTATAAATAACAAATTTTATTTAAGATAAAGTCTAGGCTGCTATAACTGACAAGCACAATAGAAAAATCTTCAAGGTAGAAGTTACTTTTACCTTCACTGAACAATATGGACTTAAGTAGTCCCGAATAATAAAGGTATTTGCTCCTTGTTTAGGACGTCATTTGTGATGCCCATGTCTCATATCAGAGTGCCCATGGCAAGTCCTAGCTTTGTTTCCAGTGGCAGCTTTCTGCTAATGCTCACATAGTCAGGCACTAGGTTATGATAGCTCAAGACATAGTGTCCCAGATTGAGTTCTAGCCACTTGTTTTCATCTGGCCCAGCTCTGGCTATTGTAGGAATTTGAAGAGTGAACCAGCAGATAAAAGACCTGTCTGTCTATCCATCTGTGTGTGTGTACACATACATTTGTACTATTCAAATAAATTGGTGAAAAATAGAAAACAGAAGTCCAGCTTGGTTTGCTAACTCCCTGATATCAGACAACCAGGCTTTTTTTTTTTTATCCTGTTTCCATAAGCTTTTGCTATTGCCCCCATTGTGTGTTTCAAGAAAGCTCACAATTCAACTGCACTACAACCAGTGAAAAATGTAGTGGGAGAGAAAAAGCACATATCTTCTCTTTAAGTGTATGGCTGGGAAGTTACACTTAAACTACTTTTGCTCCCATTTTATTAGCCTGAATGGCATTAGGTAGGCACACAGAAAAGTAAGGAAACCAAAACAAACAAACAAACAAACAAACAAAACACGCAATCTAACTTTCATTTGGACAGTCATATACTTATGCAACTCTTTTTTTTTTTTTTAATCTATTTGACAGGTAGAGTTAGACAATGAGAGAGAGAGAGAGAGACAGAGAGAAAGGTCTTCCTTCCATTGGTTCACGGCCCAAATGGCCACCAAACGGCCGGCGTTGTGCCGATCCAAAGCCAGGAGCTAGGTACCTCTTTCTGGTCTCCCATGCGGGTTTAGGGGCCCAAGCACTGGGCCATCCTCCACTGCCTTCCAGGGCCAAATCAGAGAGCTGGACTGGAAGAGGAGCAACCGGGACTAGAACTCGGCGCCCATATGGGATGCCGGCACTGCAAGCAGTAATTAAGCAAGTGAGCCATGGCACCGGCCCACATGCAACTCTTTATTAAAGACGAGAATATTAGTGATCAAGTAGTGCTATTAATTATTCACTTCTCAAGAATAGGATACCTTTACTATGTGGGAGGAAGGTTAACTATTCTCTTCACAAAGTCATATCACAAAGGAGAAATAAGGGAGGGCTTTTGGCATAATAGTTAAGATGCCACTTGGGACGCTTACATCCCACATTGATTTGCCTGCATGTGATCCCCAGCTCTGTTCCTGATCCCAGTTTCCTGCTAATTCCCTGGGAAGCATCAGTTGATGGTTCAAGTAGTTCAGTCCCTTCCACCTATGCAGAGGTATGGATGTAGTTTCTGACTCAATGCTTTGACCTGACCTTACCTTATGCTGTTGCTGTTCTGGGTATCTGAGGAATAAGCCAACTGATATGATATTTCTCTCTCTCTCTCTCTCTCTCTCTCTCTCTCTCTGCCTATTGATCTAGCAATCAATTTATCTCTAACTCTACCTTTATTTCTGTCTTTTAAATAAAATAATTTTGGAAAACTAAATAATAAAAGTGTTATCGGGGCCAGTGTGGCATAGTGGGTTAAGTCATCACCTGTGAAGCCAGCATTCCATATGAGTGCTGGTTCATGCTCTAACTGTTCTACTTCTGATCCAGCCCCTTGTGCCTAGGAATGTGCCTAGGAAGTTGCCTAGGAGGGCAGCAGAGGATGGCCCAAGCACTTGGGCTCCAGTATCTATGCAGGGAATCTGCAAGGATTTCCTAGGCCCTAGCTTTGGCCTGGACCAGTTCTAGCCATTGCAACCATTTAGGGAATGACCCAGCCAATGGATAAATTTTCCCTCTCCCTCACCTCTCCCTCTTCCTCTCCCTCTTCCTCTCCCTCTCCCTCTCCCTCTACTTCTCCCTCCCTCTCCCACTTTCAAATAAATAAATCAATCTTTAAAAAATATATATTTATCTTTTTTAACTTTTATTTAATGAATATAAATTTCCAAAGTACAGCTTATGGATTACAATCGCTTCCCCACCATAACTTCCCTCCCACCCGCAACCCTCCCCTTTCCTGCTCCCTCTCCCCTTCCATTCACACAAAGATTTATTTTCAAGTCTCTTTATATACAGAAGATCAGTTTAGCATATATTAAGTAAAGATTTCAACAGTTTGCACCCCCATAGAAACAAAGTGAAAAATACTGTTTGAGTACTCGTTATAGCATTAAATCTCAATGTACAGCACATTAAGGACAGAGATCCTACATGAAGAGTAAGTGCACAGTGACTCCTGTTGTTGACTTAACAAATTGACACTCTTGTTTATGGCATCAGTAATCACCCTAGGCTCTTGTCATGAGTTGCCAAGGCTATGGAAGCCTTTTGAGCTCACTGACTCTGATCATATTTAGACAAGGTCATAGGCAAAGTGGAAGTTCTCTCCTCCTTTCAGAGAAAGGTACCTCCTTCTTTGATGACCCATTCTTTCCACTGGGATCTCACTCACAGAGATCTTTCATTTAGGTCATTTTTTTTGTTTGCCAGAGTGCCTTGGCTTTTCATGCCTGAAATACACTCATGGGCTTTTCAGCCAGATCTGAATGCCTTAAGGGCTAATTCTGAGGCCAAGTGCTGTTTAGGACATCCACCATTTTATGAGTCTGCTGTGTATCCCGCTTCCAATGTTGGATCATTCTCTCCCTTTTTTATTCTATATTGGTTAGTATTTTCAGACAGTAGTCTTGTTTATGTGATCCCTTTGACTCTTAGTCCTATCATTATGATCAATTGTGAACAGAAACAATATTTACTCTGTAAATTCAATTTGTCGCTCCCCGTTTTCGTGGAGGAACAACACAGGACCCTGCGCTGTTCTTCTGTCTGCTCGGCCCTCCCCGGGTTTGCTGCTGGTCCTTCCCGGGTTGGCTACTATCCCTTCCACCTCCGTGGAAGGGCAGTTCCCCCTGGCCACATTCCCCACTTCCGCAGGGGAGCGGCACTCCGCCGGCCGGCTTTCTCGGGGGCTGCACAGGTGTTCCCCTTAGATGTTCCCCCTAGATGTTCCTGGTGCATGCCGTCTCTCTCCTCCTTTATAGTCCTCCTCCGCCAATCCTAACTCGGCTGCCCACACGCCGAGTACGCTGCTCTCCTCTAATCAGGAGTAGGTCCTACAGTTTATTGGTTGAACTGGAGGCAGCTGCGTAGAAGCTGTTTTCTCCTCTCCCAGCGCCATATTGTGGGAGAGCAGATGCATAGAATAAGTCTTAATTCCAGTAACTCAGTCTAGTCCGGGTTGCTCCCCACAGATCCCCCTTTCTTTTTATTTTTTGGCGTTGATACGCGCCTGTCTTCGGTGCCCCGCGGCACACACTCTGCTCTACTTGCTAGAGTTGCCACAGGTTCTTACAAGTCCTATCAATCAGGCAAACCGAATCCGGGTCCTCTCTTCGCCATGTTGTGAGGAGGTTTTTAGGCGCTGATGCGTGCCTGTGTTCGGTGACCTGCGGCTCACACTCTGGTCGAGCCGCCTGCTGGCGCTTACCGCCTTAATCAGGCAGACCGAATCCAAGCCTCCTAATTGCTGTATTGTGGGGAGGCCTTACTGATGTTAATTCGTGCCTGTCTTCGGTGACCTGCGGCGCATAAGCTGCTAGCAGCCCGCAGGTGCTCATCGCCTCACTTAATCAGGCAAACCGAATCCAAGCTCTCTCATTTCCATGTTGTGGGGAGGCCTTTCTATTCCTCTATTTCTCTATCTCCGGGCATTCCTATTTCTCCCATTTTACTTCTATCTTCCAGCATTCCTATTTCTCTCATTTTACTTCTAAACTTCTGTTTCTCTTATCCCTGCAGCTTCCCGGCGGCGCTTGCCCCGAGGCTGCTTCCCGGCGCCTCGCCCCGCCGGCGGGTTCCCGGCTCTGCGCGCACACTCCGCGGTCTCCACGCACTTCGCGCCCGCACCACGGCCTCGCGCCAGCCCCGCGTTCCCTATCTATTCACGCCCCGTGCTCTCTCTGCACGCGGCGGCTTCCGCGAATGTTTCCGCCACCACCAGCATTCAGTCCAAGTTCCCCGGACTAACCTGGCGAATTTCAACCTGGCGGCCCACGTCTCTGCCTCTGGTTCCAGATCTTCGCCTCTTGCTCCCCGGGGTGACTTGAAGAATTCCAAGGTGGCTTATGTCTTCGCCTCGGCCTGCACTCGCGGCTTCATCCTCCCTAACATTTTTCTCTACCCGGTATGTTTCCCTAAGTTTTCTTCCAACAATATTCCTCTCATTTCTCCTGGCTTCTCCCCACAGTCCGTATCCGAGTCCAAGCCTCCTCCAGGTTTCACTTTCGCTTTCAGTCTCCTAGCTTCCCCGCCATAGTCCGCATCCGAGTCTATGAAAGCTTTCACTTTCGCTTTCAATCCTAACTTCTTTCCCACAGTCCATATCCGAGTCTATGCCTAGGCTTTCAATAGCTTCTTCCGGCACCTAGGCTCTTTGCTAGTCTCTCTCTCCGGTATTTTCCACTTCTTCCCGTTTCTTCCCTCCTAAGTTTCCTATCCGTCCTAGGTTTCCTATCCGAGTCACGGCACCATTATGTCGCTCCCCCTCTTCGTGGAGGAACGACACTAAACCCTGGCTAGGCTTCATATCCGAGTCACGGCACCATTATGTCGCTCCCTGTTTTCGTGGAGGAACGACACAGGACCCTGCGCTGTTCTTCTGTCTGCTCGGCCCTCCCCGGGTTTGCTGCTGGTCCTTCCCGGGTTGGCTACTATCCCTTCCACCTCCGTGGAAGGGCAGTTCCCCCTGGCCACATTCCCCACTTCCGCAGGGGAGCGGCACTCCGCCGGCCGGCTTTCTCGGGGGCTGCACAGGTGTTCCCCTTAGATGTTCCCCCTAGATGTTCCTGGTGCATGCCGTCTCTCTCCTCCTTTATAGTCCTCCTCCGCCAATCCTAACTCGGCTGCCCACACACCGAGTACGCTGCTCTCCTCTAATCAGGAGTAGGTCCTACAGTTTATTGGTTGAACTGGAGGCAGCTGCGTAGAAGCTGTTTTCTCCTCTCCCAGCGCCATATTGTGAGAGAGCAGATGCATAGAATAAGTCTTAATTCCAGTAACTCAGTCTAGTCCGGGTTGCTCCCCACACAATTCATGAGGGTTTTTCAACAAGTCTGTGGAAAACCTATCATATGAAAAAATTATGCATGAATTTCAAGTTTTTAGCACCAAAACAAACATATCATTTAATTCCATTTTCCATATGCTATTTGAAGTAATCTTGTATTTACTTTTACTCAAATGAAAAAGCGCTAACTTATTATTACTTATAACCATTTCACTGCATATATTTAACTTACAATTACTACTAAGGAGTTTGTAATAATGGCTAATATATGTTGGGAGGCAGAAAACAAATATATTTACCTAATTAAGCCAGAAGTTTGAATAAGGTAGGTAGCATTAGAACTGTGCAATGACATTGGAAGGGTTAAGAAAATGCAAAGTTCGCACTTCGTTGTAAGATTCAGAAAAAGGATAACACTTGATGAATAGGACGTTTATCTTAAGGCAGAAATGAAGCAGTGAGTGCAGGTACCCACACATAACAATGAAAAAGCTTTTTGAACATTTGATGAACAACAAGTGACTCAATTGGAGGGAAGACTTTAGGATTCATTCTTAAGCTATCCCAATTAGTGATAATTTATTAAATGGAGAAGTAGATGTTAACCATTCAGTAAAGGAAAACTGTCTTATCCATGTCTGTGTTCCCAGTTCCCAGGGCAAGGCCTCATGAAATGTCTGTGTGATAAAACATCTGTGAACAAATGAATGGGTGACAAGACCTATATCTCAGAAAAACTGATCCATGCCTGGTTTGTCAAGTGAGTTGGAAGGATGTTATCCTCCTGCTTGCATAATTACGATGATCATGATCTAAACATGCTTTTAGTTAATATTTAGTGAGAACTTTTCTCTGCCCTGTCTGTAACAAGATCTTCAGTAGCCTATTGCCACCAATATTGAATGCTATTTTAAGCCAATTTCATAGGACGAGAACCTGAAATTCATTGTTAGACATTTATTTAAAGTCATGGGGCCTGTATGTGACAAAGCCTTAACCCAAATGTGAGTCCACATCCCATACATTTAATCAATAATAGCATACTCCATACCACTATGAATATTTATCTGGCTCCTCAAATACAAAGAACTCAAGTAAAGCAAAATCAATCTTTTCAGTAAAGCAAGGTATTAACCCACAGCCTAGATATTAGGGGGTGCAGAGGGCAGGGCGGGATTTGGAATTCTCTTTGTGGAGAAAGAATTATTTTCAGAGGTCTTCATTTTATTCCATAAGGATTCAGTAAAAGAAAAATTGAAATATTTTGAGGCTCAAATGATATTCTTAAAAGTGTGAAATCCATTCATTTAAACCTCTTAACACAAGTATTTTACAGTCAAAACTCAAATGCCCTTTGAACACCAAGTAACTGAGATCAGAAAAGAGGCTATAAACACTTTTCTAAGCACAATACCATTTCAAATGAACTCATTTTAGGCATGAATAAAGACACTTTGGAAATGTACTGAAAATGGCGTAACAATTTGCACATAGGAATTTACTGACAACCTGCACTTTCATACATTATTAGTGCTTGCATCAGAACTTCTATGTATCCACAGAAGACTGAGACCCTTTAGAGCTGTCACACAGTGGAACTTGTTTTTCTGGTATAGCAGGACCTGTGTAAGTAACTGAAAATATTGTGGCATTTTCCTCTTATCATTTTTCAACTCAAGTGTTGATACATGTGATAACAAGAAGCATGTTCTCACTGTAGGAATGTAAACATAAACACCATAATGTGAAAAACTATAGACTAAATGATGTAGATATATCAAAATATAAATAGGAGAGGAAGATGTAATGGTAGCTGTGCTCTAAATGCTATATATATGCAATACATAAAATCTTCTCCCTTTAAACAAATAGAAAAATTATAAAGCATACTTCACAAAAGTTAAAGGTTAGGTAATAAATGACCGTTTTCCATCCACACACACACAAAAAAAACGTCCCAACACCGCCCCACTACACAAACACACACACACACACACATACACATATACATATACACACACAAGCAATACAGATCTAAAATAGTGATTAGTAGAATCTGGAAAGGGTAGAAGGAGTGAGAGGAATCTGCTAATGGATACCAAAATGCAGGTAAAGATAATGGGTTCTGGAGTTACACAGAGTAGTAGGATAATAATAGTAGTAGGATAATAGTAATAATAGTAGTAGGATAATAGTAGTCCACAACAAAGGACATGAAACAGTTAATATCCTATTATGATTGATTTATTCTGTGTATGTCTATTAAAATACTTCATTGCACTCCATAAACATAAATATTTAATATTAATCAAAATTTCCAAATTTAAAAGTATACTAGTTTTTAAAAGGTAATATGGGCCTGCGCCATGGCTCACTAGGCTAATCCTCCGCCTTGCAGCGCCAGCACACCGGGTTCTAGTCCTGGTCGGGGCACCAGATTCTTTCCCGGTTGCCCTTCTTCCAGGCCAGCTCTCTGCTGTGGCCAGGGAGTGCAGTGGAGAATGGCCCAAGTCCTTGGGCCTGCACCCCACGGGAGACCAGGAGAAGCATCTGGCTCCTGCCATCGGATCAGCGCGGTGCGCCGGCCACAGCTCGCTGGCCGCGGTGGCCATTGGAGGGTGAACCAACGGCAAAGGAAGACCTTTCTCTCTGTCTCTCTCTCTCACTGTCCACTCTTCCTTTCAAAAAAAAAAAGATAATATGAATTTCCCACGTGTTTTTGAAGGCTTCTTGTGGTGGGCATGAGGATACACACCTATAAATATATATGTATTTAAAATATTTATGTATTTATATGTATGGATATACATGTGAGACAATCATTAGGTTTCATACAATTTCAAAGCCACATAAATGTAAGTACTACATTTTTCACCTTTAATTTTTAAACTGTCTAAAATGCCAACATGATATACCTCACCATGTAAATCTGAAAATGATATGTGTAGTATTTATTCAATGGTATTTTTACAATGGTATTTCCTACCATTTGTAAACTGCTATTACCTAACTCTATGTTTTTTATCAAAAGCTATTTCTCATTTTTGAAAATCTTAAAACCATTTTTATTTGCATTCATCAAGTTTAAATTTAAGCTTCTTCATGAACTATGCAGAATCTGATACCAATTAGTGGAGATACATGGGAAAATTAACCTGAGGTCCTTCCCTTAAGGAATAGGAGGGAAATTTTTATGTGCGCAAATATGCTAGTAACTACAATGAAGACATGAAAGTTAGGTAAGAATTCTACCAATAATTCTGGAGAGAAAAGATTCTTATATTTCAAATATATGTGAAACAACTGGAAATGATGAAGGGCTATATTGTGGCATAGCAGATAAAGCCAACCCTTGCAATTCCAGCATCACATATGAGCATTGCTTTGTGTTCCAGCTTCTCCACTTCTGATCCAGCTCCCAGCTAATGGCTTTGAAAAAATCAGTGAAAAATAGCCCAAGTGTTTGGGCCCTTGTCACCCATATGGGAGACCCAGAGGAAGCTCCTGGCTCCTTGCTTCTGTCTGGCCCAGTCTTGGTCATTGCAGCCATCTGGGGAGTGAACCAGTGGATAGAAAAATATCTCTCTCCCTCTCTCTCTCTCTATCTCTCTCTCTCTCTGCCCCACTCTCACTGTAACTCTTTCAAATAAATGCATAAATCTTTTTAAAATATAAAAATAGAAACGTTGGCAAAAGGAAGATATTGTTTCTCATTAATTGTGAGTGTGAGAATTAAATGAGATAACCAACTCAAGGGATTTATCACAGTGTTCAATCAGAAAAGGCTCAACATTTTTTAGTTATATAAAGAATCCATTTTAAGAGATAACTCGTATTTGGCAGAAAGACAGAAAGAATAAAATAACTGGATGCTATGTGCCAGTCTTGTGAAATTTGGTGGGATCACTGGTTATAGGATGCAGATACCCACTACAGTCCATGTTGAAGCAGAGACTGACACCATATGATCATATTTCATGGGTTACTTAAAGACCTGAACATCATTAGGAAGGAAGAAAATCCATATAGCTACAGCGGGATGATTGTGTTGAGACTTGTGATACGTTGACAGAAATAAATGATCAATATACAGGTTCTTTTATTTAATCCTGTCACCCATGCAAGTACTAGTTTTTATCTTAGCAATACCTCTATAAGCATTGTGTTCACTGTATCTCTTATTTTAAAAAAAATGTCAGAGGGAAAGAAGCATATTATATTGAAAATAAAAAGATGTCAGAGAAATTTATGAATTTATCATTGGATCAAAATATCATTCTTGTGACATAGAAGTAATTCTCAATGAAATATTTTATTCAGGAGGTCAAACATTGGGTCAAACTTTTTAATAGAAACTTCTTCATTGGCAGCCGCTTTCAGAGGAGCTGTCTCTGCTTCCTTCAATAAACTTCAGTCACTTTGCATTATGTTCCTTTTTAATGTGCCTCATTCTTCATGATCATGAGACAAAGAACCCATCAGAGAGAAGCTGTGACCCAGAATACTGCAACACTACACTAGTTTGTATCTGTAAGCAGAGCAATTAATAATGCTACTTTGATTCATAGTTATTTTACACTTAGTTCCAGATGTTATTCTGAGCTCTTTACACTGCTGTATTCTTTTAAATCTCACAATTATCCTATATTGATACTTAATATTTATACAGCCATTTTCAAGATGAAGAGGCTGAGGTTCAGAGACGTTAAATGATTTGTTCAAGGTTACACATGTGGTAAGTGGCAAAGTTAGAATTTAGCACAATCAGTAAGATTTGAAAGTCTGTGCTTAGGAAATATTCCATCCTATATGTAGTCATAACAGTTGAAAAATGATTCCTGTTAAATATAAGAGTGGGAATAAGAGAAGGAAGAGATGTACAATTTATGACATGCTCAAGCTGACTTGCCTCAAACAGCAGAGTTAGAAACATACCAGGGGATTCCAATTCAATCCCATCAAGGTGGATGTACAAATGCCATCTCACTAGTCCATGTGATCAATTTCTGTTCACAATTGATCATAATGATAGGACTAAGAGTCAAAGGGATCACATAAACAAGACTAGTGTCTGAAAATACTAACCGATAGAATCAAAAAGGGAGAAAACGATCCAACATGGGAAGCAGGATACACAGCAGACTCATAAAATGGTGGATGTCCTAAACAGCACTCAGGCCTCAGAATCAGCCCTTAAGGCACGCAGATCTGGCTGAAAAGCCCATGAGTGTATTTCAGGCATGGAAAGCCAAGACACTCTGGGGGAAAAAAAATGACCTAAATGAAAGATCTCTGTGAGTGAGATCCCAGTGGAAAGAATGGGTCATCAAAGAAGGAGGTACCTTTCTCTGAAAGGAGGAGAGAACTTCCACTTTGCCTATGACCTTGTCTAAATATGATCAGAGTCAGTGAGCTCAAAAGGCTTCCATAGCCTTGGCAACTCATGACAAGAGCCTAGGGTGATTACTGATGCCATAAACAAGAGTGTCAATTTGTTAAGTCAACAACAGGAGTCACTGTGCACTTACTCTTCATGTAGGATCTCTGTCCTTAATGTGCTGTACATTGAGATTTAATGCTATAACGAGTACTCAAACAGTATTTTTCACTTTGTTTCTATGGGGGTGCAAACTGTTGAAATCTTTACTTAATATATGCTAAACTGATCTTCTGTATATAAAGAGACTTGAAAATAAATCTTTGTGTGAATGGAAGGGGAGAGGGAGCAGGAAAGGGGAGGGTTGCGGGTGGGAGGGAAGTTATGGGGGGGAAGCCATTGTAATCCATAAGCTGTACTTCGGAAATTTATATTCATTAAATAAAAGTTTAAAAAATTAGAAAGATTGTTCAATTTCTAGAAGCATTCCAATGCTTTCAATAACATATTGAATGTTTAATTTTTGTTAAATTAATCTATTTGAAAGGCAGAGCAAAAGGCACAGAGATTTGAGAGAGCGAGTGAGAAATATTGAAAGAGAGAATCTTCCACAAGCTAGTTCACCCCACAAATGCCCCCCAACAGCCAGGACTGAGCCCTACAAAAGCCAGGGAACAGAAATGCTGAGTTTCTGATGTGAGTGGCTGGGGATCCCGACATTTGCTTCCTCCCTGGCTTTTTAGAAGAAGCTGGCTTGGAAGCTGAGGAGCCAGAACCTGCTCTGGCCCTCCAATATCATATGTGGGCATCCAAAATATCAAGTTAATGCCTATTACAGAGGTTGATTTTAACCCCCACTTCCCAGAAAAAAAAAATTGGAAAAGGGAAAGAACAGATATTTGGGTCTGTAAAATATAACAGTGCCTAGAGCTTATAGGTTTCAAATGTTGTATTATTTTTCATATACCTTAATGTGAATCTCTGAAGGTGGAAGTGCACCAAACCTCTCCATTATCACTGAAATTGAGACTTATGTGAGCACCACACAATTTCATAAATTATTCTTTTACTATCTCACTTCCATGCTACTTGTACCCATGATAGTACCTTACACTTCCTGATCTTGTTCCTATCCGTAATGATGACTTTGGTACTAGGTTCATCTTCCTAGTCTCCTGTAGTTTCCAATTTTCATACCTAATAATAAACTTGCTATTGCCTTTCCAACCTTACCCCTGACCTCTGAATTTGTTCTGAATTTTAGTCAGGGAAAGCTAATAGTTAAACATACTAGCTTTAAAGTATGCTCTTTTATTTGAGAAAAGATAAAAAGGAAATAGAAACATGCATTTGACATAGTGGTTAAGATACTGCTTAGGTGTGGGGAGCCATTGCACCGCACCCTAAAGATGGCACCGGCTCCTTTCTCCCGGAAGGACTGGAGAGAAACAAACAACTCCTAATAAGGAGATGGCTGAGCTCCCTTCTGGCTTCCGCATTGCTGTACCTATCAATCCTTGCCACTTGGCTGCCTTTGATTGGTGTGCTGATGGCTATAAGAGGGATGGGAGAGGGAAGGAGGCGGAAGAAGAAGCTTGTTCAAGGTTCCTGAATAAACTGCTTGAAGAAGAGTTCGGGTTGTGTCTTCCTTGCTGGTCGAGGGATGCGACAACTGGTGGCCCGTACGGGGAACCATCTCAAACGCGAACTCAGAACTTCATGCAGTCAGGGCAGCACTGGTAAGTCCCCCAGGAAAATAAGGTGGGGATCCGCGATAAGAGCGGGCAGTCCTGCGACAATAGCGGGAGGATAGCTCTGCGATTAAAGCAGAGGAAGTTCTGCGACAAAAGCAAAAGGAGCTCTGACCCGTGGCCAGGGAAAGAGTACAATTTTTGACGATGGGTAATTCACAGTCCCATCCAATTTTTCTGGCGCTGAATGCGCTGCTTTGAGAAAACGGTTTGAAACTTAAGCCTAGTACATTGCATAGGTTTTTACGTAACTGCGATACCATTGCACCCTGGTATGGGGTTTCGGGAAGCCTTACTATCCCTTCATGGGACAAACTAGGCAGGGATTTGGATTTTGCATTCGAACAGGGTAATCTCGAAAGGGGAGTGAGACCAATATGGAAGTTAGTGCGAGCATGCCTCGAGGATGAGCGGTGTAGTGAAACTATTCTGAGCGGTCAAGCTGCTTTGGAGGAGCTTCAGGAAGAGCGCTCCGAGAGAGCTGCCAGTGAAAAAGGGAAAACTTTGAAGGAGAGTCAGAAAAGAACTAGGAAAAAATGTACCCCGATCTTTCCAAGTTGCACAGCCCCTCCTTAGTAAGTAGTACTAGTGCAGAAAGTAGCTCAGAAAGCAGCAGTGAGTCTGAAGAGTGTGGCGATAACAAAGAGTCTGGTATAAAGCAAGTACGGGAATTGAATCGGCAAATGAGGATTTCCAAAAATTACAGCCGCTGAGCCATTACCAGGTGCTCCAAATATATTTACGGATGGGTCAAAAACAGGCTGTGGGGTTTATATGGTAGAGGGTAATGACCCGGTATTTCATCAGTTTCAGCCAGGCTCGCCTCAAGTTGTGGAATTAAAAATAGTTATTGAAGTCCTTAAGCAGTGCTCTTTTGCCTTTAACTTGTTGTCAGATTCCTTATATGTGGTGAACGCATTAAAGATATTGGAAACCACAGGACCGATTAAACCTTCTAGCCCAATTGTATCCCTAACGTCAGGTGATTGCTCATTGTCTGGATGCATGGGCCGCCTGGGGGAGACCCCAGGTGCTAAAAACTGATAATGGCCCGGCCTATACATCTCAAACCTTTACCACCTTTTGCCAAAAAATGGAGGTTCAACTTGTCCATGGATTGCCGTACAATCCTCAGGGCCAGGGCATAATTGAGCGAGCACACCGCACACTGAAAGAATATCTTTTAAAACAAAAAGGGGGACGCGACAGGCCAGGAGAAAGAGAGAGGAAAAATTCCACAGGTATCTTGACCTAGAGAAAAGTCTTAATTCGATAACCCTTTCCAACTTGATGGGTTTTTCTCTTTACAGTTAATAAAAACTTAAGCAATGGGCTCATACGCTGATAATCAATTCTTTTCTGTGCTGCTGTAGCTAACTTATCTAATGAGAGTTTTCATGTGTCTTGAAGGTTTCGCATTTTTCTATTGCCAGTATGAGTCTTGATTGGAAAAACTGCACCATGAAGCTGTTTACGTTATATCTTTAATGTTTGAGTGATTACCTAACTCTGATTAGATCTAGTCCACAGCCTTGGTTAAACGTACTAATTTTTGACTAAAATGGTTTGACTCTCTGATAGTTTAAATTCTAAACCGAGTCTTTCAACTTTGGGGCTTCCAGTCGGATCCCTGGAACTCTCAAAGGATGGGACTCTAAATTTGTTAAAGTAACAGCTGTTTGAGTCAATTCAAATTATACAAAGTGTATTAAAATGTAGTAAATGATGTCAAATCTATGTTGTATTCATGTTTTTGCTTTTCAGCTAGAGTAGTCTTATAAAAATGAGAGTAAATTCTGTGTATACAAGCCTTTATGTTGTTAACTCAAGTAAGCCAATACAGATTGGTTCAGAAAATTGGGTTAATGCAAACGCCCTTTGGTTCACTTGCTCAGTTTTACATTTACATGTCTTTGATATGCTTTAAACTTGTTTCTCTTAAGGATGAAGATCTTTTCAAAGTTGTAAATATGCACTAGTGACTGTTGCTGCCCAAGTGGTGTTATCCTTATGTTACTTAAAAGCATGGAAATGTAATTTTGACTTTTAATTCAGATAATGGTGTGGTATTCATTAATAGCTCAGTGTTTTAAGTTATCCAGGCATCGGTGCTAAGTAAAATATGGAAAATGTATTATGTGTACTTTTAACATCTTAAATTTGATAAGACTTTTAAGTTTGCCCGCATGTATTCTCATAGGTTGTCCATACATGATAATCCAAGACTATAAAAGTAACTACAGGTATAAAGTTTCAGAAGGTGTGAGCAAGTCATGAAAAGTTGTAAAAAGTTTACGATTTTAAAACATTGTTTACAGAGTTTTCTATAAGTTAAATGTTAATGCCAAAATTACACTAACCTAAAGTTGAAGTCTGATCTTCTGTTATAACAATGGGATTTTTTAAAATGTGTACTAATGTTAGTAATTATCTGGAAATGGTCTCAATTGTAAATCTTAAAATCTGTTGTTGCAAAAACTGTAATGTCTCTTTTTAACACTACTGTCTGTTAAGTTATGATTGATAAAAAGTATTAAGTCTTAAAAAGTTATGTTAAATATTATTATGATCAGATCTGGTCTAAAAGTGTTAAAATCACCCTGACTAAATGTTAAGGAATTCTATTTTGACCAGATACTCTAAGTTCTCTTGGCACCTTTAACAGACTTTCTGAAAATCAAAGTTCTAAATTCTCTGGACTTTTGGTATCTCCAGAGGGCCCCTGGAGATGTCAAAAGATATGTCTCTCATCTTGCAGAGATAATAACCAATCGGGCTGTTTAGATTAAAAGTGGTGCCAAGATGTGAAATGATGCTAAACTTCAGTTATAAATGTGTTTCTTTCTAGCTGCTCCAGTCTCTGGCTCAGAAGCCAGATCCTTTAAAGAAAGACTGACAAAGTCTAAGAAGCATCCCATGGTCATGATTTGCATCACCTCAATGTCCAAACCTTATGATTAAGATACGGAATCACCCGGGAACAGGCAAGGCAAATTGTAAAATCCTGCCCTTCCTGTGTCACATTTCTCCCGGTCCCTTATTATGGTGTAAATCCTAGAGGTTTTATGCCTAATCAGCTTTGGCAGATGGATGTTACCCATTTTTCTGAATTTGGTAAACTAAAATACATACATGTTTCTTTAGATACATGTTCAGGTTTTGTTTTTGCCACGCTGCAATGCGGCGAGGCTGCCAAACATCTCTCATTGCCTTCAGGCCTTTGCTGTTCTAGGAATCCCTATACAGATAAAAACTAATAATGGCCCAGCGTATACTTCCAACTCTTTTAAGCACTTCTGTACTAACTTCCACATCTCTCATCACCGGGATTCCTTATAATCCCCAGGGACAAGGTATTGTGGAACGAGCACATGCCACATTAAAAAATTATTTACAAAAAAAAAAAGGGGGGGGGAATACGGGACCATGGCATATTCCCCACAAAAATGGCTATCACATGCTCTTTTCATTTTAAATTTTCTAATACTGGATAATCAAGGGAAAACTGCAGCTGATCGTCACTGGCATCCTGAAACCAAAAGACAACAAGTCTATGTGAAGTGGAAAGACCCTCTAACTGCTCAATGGTATGGACCTGACTCTGTTTTAATATGGGGACATGGACATGTTTCTATATTCTCGATGGTTACCTGAGCGACTGGTGCGGCAAACAGACAATGTCACAAAGCAGCCCCTCGATCTTCATTATGATAACATTGCTGATTGGGATCGTTACTGCAGCCATTATAACCGCCATTTCCATTGCAGCTGTGGGCGCTACAACAGCTGCTATAGCGCTCACAGGGACAGTTCAAACTGCTAATACCCTGAATAATTTAACAGCCTCCGTGGCTGCTGCTTTGGATACTCAGACATCCTTAAATGCACAAATAAAGGGAGGCTTGATGATTGTTAATCAGCGTGTGGATTTGGTACAAGAGCAGGTGGATACTCTCTGGCAGCTTGCTCAGCTAGGATGTGAGTGGAAATTTTCAGGGTTGTGTGTGACCTCTGTTCAGTACGATAACATGACTCAGGCAACAAATTACTCTAAAAAGTTGTCTCAGATGCTCTTGCAGAATTGGTCCGCAGAATTTGACTACACCTTGAAGCAACTGCGCCTTGCCATGGTCACCATCAACTCCACACGTGTGGATGTCTCCTTCGCATCTGGATTGTCATCCTGGATCTGCACAGCCATCTCCAACCTGAAGGAGTGGGCGGGACTTGGAGCTTTGACAGGGTTGCTGTTACTTGTGTTATTTTGCCTGTGGTGTTTGTGCAGGATGAGGACAGCTCATCGGCAGGAATTGGACATGATAGCTCAAGCCTTTTATGCCCTTGAGGCTGGACAATCGCCACAAGCATGGCTGGCCTTCCTTGAATGCTAGGCATGGGTGCAGGGTGCGAGGCAAAGCACTGCAGAGAGAACGAGCCATTACGTTCTCTGGAAGGCAAGTCTGTCTGCATGTGGGTTGGCATCCCAGATCCCACCCCGCGAAAAGGATGCTGTTCCAGGTGGATGCCTGGCAGTGGGGGACAGACCCCTACCTTCTCCTGTAATCCTTAGATGCCTGGTTCTAAAACAAAAAGGGGGAACTGTGGGGAGCCATTGCACCACGCCCTAAAGATGGCGCCGGCTCCTTTCTCCCGGAAGGACTGGCGAGAAACAAACAACTCCTAATAAGGAGATGGCTGAGCTCTCTTCTGGCTTCCGCATTGCTGTACCTATCAATCCTTGCCACTTGGCTGCTTTTGATTGGTGTGCTGATGGCTATAAGAGGGATGGGAGAGAGAAGGAGGCGGAAGAAGAAGCTTGTTCAAGGTTCCTGAATAAACTGCTTGAAGAAGAGTTCGGGTTGTGTCTTCCTTGCTGGTCGAGGGACGCGACACTTAGGATGCCTGCATCCCATCTCAGAGTCCCTGGGTTTGAGTCCCAGCTCCACTACTAATACCAACTTCCTGATAATGTACACTCTTGGAGGGAGTGATGATGGCTCAAGTACTTGGCTCTCCACTATCCACGTGAGAAACCTGGATTCAGTTTGGGGCTCCTGGCTTGGCTTGGCCCAGCCCCTGTTTGGGGAATGAACCACCAGATAAAAGGTCTCTCTCTCTCTCTCTCTCTCTCTCTCTTTCTCTCTCTTTCTCTCTCTTTCTTTCTCCCTCTGTGTGTGTGTTTGTGTGTGTGTGTGTCTTTCAAATGAAAAGAAAATGCTGTCTACCTGTTAAACATGTTTTCACCTTATCCAAATATTGAGATGCTATAAACCAAAAACAACATTTCAAGAATATAAACTATGTTTCATTTGCTATATCCCATAAGAAAATCAGGCGGCCGGCGCCGCGGCTCACTAGGCTAATCCTCCGCCTAGCGGCGCCGGCACACCGGGTTCTAGTCCCGGTCGGGGCGCCGGATTCTGTCCCGGTTGCCCCTCTTCCAGGCCAGCCCTCTGCTGTGGCCAGGGAGTGCAGTGGAGGATGGCCCAGGTGCTTGGGCCCTGCACCCCATGGGAGACCAGGAAAAGCACCTGGCTCCTGGCTCCTGCCATCGGATCAGCGCGGTGCGCTGGCTGCAGCGCGCCGGCCGCGGTGGCCATTGGAGGGTGAACCAACGGCAAAAGGAAGACCTTTCTCTCTGTCTCTCTCTCTCTCACTGTCCACTCTGCCTGTCACAAAAAAAAAAAAAAAAATCAGGCTCTCCAAGTTTTACTTATATTTCATGATTCCCTACTCACCACATAGTATCCTTAGTGTATATTGATTGAGAGTAATTTATTGGAAAATGTCTGTTTTTAAATAACTTCAATGAGGACAAAAACCATAAATTATTATGCTAGTTCTTACTGACTGGGTTACAAATTACTCAAGAACGTGGTAATTTACAGCAACAATCATTGCCTCATGATTCTTTTAATTTGAAATGCACCTGGGGAGAGAGGGGAGAGAGAGAGGGAGAACTAGCTCATTCGCCAAATGTGGGCAAAAGCTAGGCTGGACTAAAGCCAGGAGCCAGAAAAATTTTGAAAATCTCTGCTAAAGAATTTGTAAATCTGACAGAAATAGTTTTATGGAAAAGAAATAAACGTTACTTTTCTTAAGCATATAACATGGAATGTAATGAAAACATAAAATAGATCCAAAGAGATTCACACATTAAGAGAAAAGACAAAGACCACAAAGAGCTGGTGCAGAGATCTATATCAGATGATGACATGGACAAGGCATCATTGTGGACTCTCAAAGGACAGGATGACATAATGATCTAAGAAAGGTTGTTGAAGAACAGGGTTGCACATACATCCTTGGAAAAGAAAAATGTCCATTTTTGTGGGGGCCGGCGCTGTGGCTCACTTGGTTAATCCTCCGCCTGCAGCGCCGGCATCCCATATGGGCACCAGTTCTAGTCCCTGTTGCTCCTCTTCCAGTCCAGCTCTCTGCTGTGGCCCAGGAAGGCAGTGGAGGATGGCCCATGTGCTTGGACCCTGCACCCGCATGGGAGACCAGGAAGAAGCACCTGATTCCTGGCTTCAGATTTGTACAGCACCGGCCATAGCAGCCATTTGGGGAGTGAACCAATGGAAGAAAGACCTTTCTCTCTGTCTCTCTCTCATTGTCTATAACTCTGCCCATCAAATTAAAAAAAAATCCACTTTTGTTTTTCATTTTCCGCATCAATTCTGCTTCTGCACACAGCTTGATCTATGTGATGATATTATTTATTTTTGAAGAAAAGTCACCATTAAAATTTTGTGCCATTCTCAAAAAAATTGAAATTAAAAGGTTACTGTACTCATAGAAGGCAGTAATTTATTCGAAAGATGTGGCATGATGAAAAATATTGCTAAACACATCTTCTGAGGGCATTTGGTGTTTTAACTTTTCCAATTCTTGTTTTTTTTCAGTCCAAATTCATGCTAGTGAAATCATGATACAACTAATCTAATTACTGATACAGCCAAAAAGAACTGTTACTAGTTCCTTTACTAAGCCTTCCTGACTTTTACCTAAATGTTATTGGATATCAACAGAGAGTTCTCATGATGCCACTAATTTTGTTTTATTATATAAGTACTTTAGTATTTTCTCTATTTCTAGGGTAAAAGGAATCCCAAGGGTAGGTATTGTTTCAGAAATATAAGTTTAATGGTGAGGAATATTTGAGAAACAACACATCAAGGAGCCAGAATGGAGGGCATTTTTTAAACTACTGTAAGTCTGGGCACAGAATATGAATGAATGAATCAACTTCTGTGGGCAAACGTCCTTCCCAAGTAATTGATTTCTAAATGCCAAACCAAAATAGTTTGCTATACGCTCAATGAAAATGTTCTGTTCTAAAGGATGTTCTGACTGATAGTAAATTTAATAAAGTTTTAAAATGTCAAGTTGTTTTAATTCCAACTCTGTATCTCCTAGAGGGTAATGTGTTAAAAATTCAACATCATAAGATCATCCTTCTCAACTTTTTGGATTTTAGGAATAAGGATTTTAGAAAGAAAACTAATCTAGACTCTATTTGGCTCACCTCCCTCAGAACTTCATGCAATTTATCTGAATAACAAAAACAACAAAAAGCTATTTTAAAACAAAATAATAATATTTATGTTCATAGTCTTTAAATCAGCAAGATTCTTTTGATATCAGATAACTGGAGTTAATTTTTAACTTCTGTGTTAGATACATTATAGAATTCAAAATAAAATTTAAAAAGGATAAACCAGCAATGAATTGTTTAAACATCCACCTGTTCTATTGAAATATTATTTTTTGAAAATGTTTCATAAGTTTCTTAGAGGACAAAACAGTTGTTCTCCATAAACTTTATATCAATAAATTGATCTTTATACATCATAGATTATATTATTATATCCATAACTACAATGGGTCATAGCTTCATATACACAAAGCAACTGGTATGCAAAAAATTTTAAATATTTAAACAATTATTTTTACATTTCTGTAAATAAAATTTAACCTTACTAATAATATATCCCATTTAGGTTCATGTAGTTACACCTTATAAAAAATAAATCTAAAATCTAGAATTGCATTTTAGAAAGTCTTTCTATTATACATTGCTACTTAGTATTTTGTTAAAAGGCACTATTCTATACATATAGCAATGACTTTGGTATATATTTTGCAATTCCATAGTCATCAGTGATTGTAAAATATATTCTGAAATTAGTTACCCCTTCACCATCCTTTTTAAAGAAAATGGGAGGATTTTCCCATGATAAAGCTATTTCTTAAGAATAAATGCTCCTTGAATTTTTACAAGCCTTTGGTTAATTTTTAGAGTTCAGAAAAAGTTCAACAATTTTTGTCATATTATTATTGATTCTATTGAAGAGTAAATTTTCTGAATTCCTTACTTTTAAATTCCAGAAAAGCTTCGTACTTTATGCTATTTTAGTGGTATTCTTAATCTCAGTTTCTGAGTCCTTCATTTTTATCTTGAGTATATACACATGTTATTTGAACTTTATTAATATTATATATAAATAATATATGAAAATATATATAATGATTTCCTGCAAAAATCTGCTTATTGATTCTAGCAGCATTCTTTTAAATTTTCTACTAAATTTTCTGCATAGAGCATCATGATATCTTGTTTGTCAAATAGCCTTTGATTTTTCTTCCTCGCCTGGTGTATAGGCCTGATCTTCCAGCACAATGTTGAATAAAAATTATGATAGTAAATATATTTGCCTTGATGTGATCTTTATATACTACTTTTTAAATCTCCCAAACTTATTTATTTTATGTATTTATTTTCATTTTATTTGAAGGGCCAAGAAACAGACACAAAATTTTCAAGCCTTGGTTAACTCCCCAAATTCCCACAACAGCCATAGCTGAGTCGGGCTGAAGCTAGGAGCTCAGAATTCAATTTTGATAGCTCACAAGGATGGCAGAGCCCCAAGTACAAGAACTGTCATCTGTTGCCTCCCAAGATGAGCATTAGCAAAAAGCTGGATCAGATGTGAAGTCAGGACTTGGACCCAGCACTCAGACAGGGGATGTATGCATACCAGGAGGCAACTGAAATGCTACACAATTTATCTGCTCTTAAGGGACATGCTTTCAGGCTACTTTTGTTGTTTTTGTGTGTTTTCTTATTAATAAGAAATGGATATAAGATTTTGTCAATTGTGTTGTACACATTAATTCGATCATATAATTTTTCTCCTTTGGTTAATTAATAGAGTCAGTTATACTTTTTGATTTATGAATGTTGAACCAACCTCAAACTTCTAAAATAGTTTCCACTTGGTAATTGATGTTTTAATCTTTTCATATATTTTTGGATTTTGCTTGCTAAAATTTGCTAAAAAAATCTACTTCCTAAAGGGTTGTTTGTTAATGCCTAGTTTTTTTCTGCTCTCTTTGTTTCTTTGTTAGTGTGTGATTTCCATGTCAGAATAATGCAGGCCTCATAGATTGAGTTGAAGTATATTATTTTCCCTTCAATATTCTGATAGTTTGCATAAAAGCATTAGTAGTAATTCATTCACAATGCTGTAGCAGAATCCATCTGGGCCTTAAACTTCCCAACATATTCCAACAATAAAATGGGTGTATTTAGTAGAGATAATGATATTTCAATGATCTACTTCATATCATATGAGCCTTAGTCTGCTTCATCTAAGTTGTTACAATTTAGAATTTTTTTTGTCATAAAGTGCTCATAGCACTCACTTATCCTTTTTAATAACAGAATTTGTAGTGGTGCCTTAGTTCTAACTCCCAACAATGAGAACTTTCGTCTTTTCATTGGTTCCTATTTAGTCTGGAGATTCATCAATTTTGTTGATAACAGCTTTCAGTTATTTTCAAAATGTTTACTTACCAACTTCTATTTATTGGAAAGTCAGAGAGACAGAGACAAAGAAAAGAGGGAGATCTTCTCCACACCCCAGATGCCACAGCAGCTGGAGTTGGGCCAGGTGAAGCCAGGAGCCTGGAACTTAATGTAGGTCTCCTACATGGGTGTTGGAGACCCAAGTATTTGAGCCAATCCAGAGTGTGAATTAGCAGTAATATGGATTCAGAAGCAGAACTTGGACTTAAACTTAGGTATTCCAATGTGGAACAAGGTAGATTTCCCAAGAGGTATCTTCACCAAATGCCCACCTTAATTTTTGGTTATTTTTATTTTCTCTATTACTTTTCAGTTTCTTAATTTTCAGCCTAATACTTTCAAATCCATTCTTAGGCTTACTTAAAAAAAAAAACTTAATGGTGGAAACTGAGTTCATATTTTTGTGAAATTATTATCCATTGATGATATTTTGTGTCATAAGGCATCTCTAAGTCCTCTTTTAGCTAGATTCTATGTAATTTGATATAGTGTTATTTCATTCAACTTCCAAAAATGTGAATTAAGTCAATTTAACTGGTAGTGTTGACATGTTGACACTTTCTATAGCTTTTTTTTTTTTTGACAGATAGAGTTAGACAGTGAAAGAGAGAGAGACAGAGAGAAAGGTCTTCCTTCTGTTGGTTCACTCCCCAAATGGCCGCTACAGCCAGAGCTACGCTAATCGGAAGCCAGAAACCAGGTGCTTCTTCCTGGTCTCCCATGCGGTGCAGGCGCCCAAGCACTTGGGCCATCTTCTACTGCCTTCCCGGGCCACAGCAGAGAACTGGACTGGAAGAGGAGCAACCAGCTGGGACTAGAACTCGGCGCCCATGTGGGATGCTGGCGCCGCAGGCGGAGGATTAACCAAGTGAGCCACGGTGCCGGCCTCAACATTTTCTATAGTCTTACTGTCTATATCATCTATCAGTTTTTGAAAGAAGTGTTAAAATACTCAGAATTTTTCTAACAGTATATTCCCTTCACAGTTTTATGTTCCTGTTTCATGATTTTTTCAAGCCCTATTATTAGGTCCATAAAGGCTTACAGCTATTATGTGCTCTATTATTTTGAACCAAATAGCCTTATGGCTGGTTGAATTCTATGTTCTAAAACCAATCAGCTTTGTTTGATAATATTGCTACTCCAGCTTTTCTTTTATTATTTTAGCATAGTATAGTTTTTACATTTATTTTACTTCTAATTGCATTATGTTATTTAAAATTAGGTTTGTAGGCATCATTTGGTTGAATCTTGGATTTTTGGCCTAACAATTCATAACTTGGAACTGCAGCATTGGAATAATAAATTAATTAATTAATATTAATATAACTTTTATTTAGATTTAAACTTACTGCGTTGTTATTTTTCTGTTTTTCAAATCATCATTCAGTTTACTTTGCCCATTCTTGCTGCCCACTTTTGAAACATAGAGGCATGACTTTTTGGACAATTTTATTTTCTTTAAAGATTTATTTTATTTATTTGAAAGACAGAGTTAACAGAGAGAGGTAGAGAAAGAGAGAGAGGTCCTCCACCTGCTGATTCACTCCCCAGATGGCCCCAATGGTGGGAGCTATGTCGATCCAAAGCCAGGAGCCAGGAGCTTCTTCCAGGTCTCCCATGCAGGTGTGGGGGCCCAAGGACTTGGACCATCTTCCACTGCTTTCCGGGGCCACAGCAGAGAGCTGGATCAGAAGAGGAGCAGCCGGGACAACAACCGGTGCCCATATGGGATGCAGGTGCTTCAGGCCAGGGCTTTAACTCGCTGCACCACATCGCCAGCCCCTGGACAATTTAATTTTATCTCCTTTGTTAGATAATTAATTAAAATTTTAGGTTTTCAAATGCCTGATAAAAGATTTCCGTACACATCCTCTACTAATCACACTTACAACTTTATGTGGCATAATTTAAGAACTTTTAAAAAATGTATTACTATTTGTCTTTCTCAGTTATTGCTATTGTTAGCATTCATTTTACTTCTTCATAGATCTCTTTTAGAGAATAGGTATACACAGTCGCCTAAATCCTTTTATTTCAGGTAGAACACTGGAAAAGATATATAGCTCCATAATGCAATTACACTTATCTTGAATAGACGTTTTGCAATTTTAGCAATTTGAACATAGCCAACTTTTAATATTGTTTTACTCTTAGAAGTTATTTTTGCGGTATTAGAAAATTTGGATTTTTCTTTGTTTACCCTGTTCTCAGAGGGAGAGTTTTTGTTTCTCTTTTGGAGGCTCATGATTAAATGTCAGTTTCTGCAGCATTTTCTTTTCCTTGATGAATGGGAATAGGGACCCTTAATCTCTAACCATTCATTGTTGTTCATTATTCTGATGAATTCTCCCTTTTCCAATTGCTACCTCTGAACTTTAGAAAGAATAGTCTACACTAACACAAAAGAAAACCATTTTGATTAATTTCATTTATTCAGAAATCAGTTTCAGTGCAGAAAAAGTGGCATCCATTAGATATGAGCTTCATTATTACCATATTTGAAGACCCACAAAAGTCTGCATTTCTACCTTGTGAAAGCTAATTTTAGATTGTCATCTTTTTCATGGTTACTCTCCTTAAATTCTCCTACATAATATGTAATATCTATCACAAACTTGAATTGCAAGTTATCAAGAAAAATAAGCATCATTAATTCTTTTCTCAGAAATTCAAAAGTCTGACTGAACCTTATTGAAATCAGTTTATAAAAAAAGATACTGCTTTCTCCATTCAAGTATTATGATGTTAATATATACTTTATACACTGGGTAATAACTTTTCATTTAACTCAATTTTTTACTGTAAGGAAAATGTTTATTTAGCTTCTCTTCTAGAAATTGTATTTATATAAGCAGAGCAGATTTCACATATTTTACAAATACGATTCTAAGCAGATAAGCATATCAGAATAAGTGTTATTTCATGGAAAACTAGATTCCCTGGAGTAGGTATTGTGATGCAATAAGTTGAGTAATTGCTGGAGACTATCACATGCCATATTGGAGTGCCACTTCAAATACTACTCCCTCTGCTTTCAATCCAGCCTCCCGTTAATGTTCCTGGGAAGGAGTGATGTAATGTGCTTGCATCTCTGCAACCCATATGTCCTGGATGCAGATCTTGGTTCCTGGCTTTGGCTTGGCCCAGACTGGCTGTTGCAGGCATCTGGGGAGTGAACTGAGTGGAAGATTCTCTCCCCCCAATCCTGTTATTCTGCCTTTCAAATAAATGAATCAGTTCTTTAAAAATAAACACTAGATACTTAAAAACTGTGTATGTATTCCTAATATTTAGATAAACATGTTTTCCAAGGTCACAAATGGCAAAATTTAAATTCAAATCAAGTCTGTTCAAAACCCAAGAATCATGTACTACATAATTAACATTAACATATGCTACTGTATTTTAAATAATGTTATGTATATTAAAAATAATCAAATAATGTGCCTATTTTAATGTACATTAAATCATTTAATTTCACATATATCCCACATAATAGGAATTTTTCTGCATTAAAAACCTATTTGGTATATTCCAGATCTTACATATTCCTGATTTGAGCAATAGGACATGGCTACAATTCAATACAATCATGTTGATTAATTTCACCTTATATTCTTTACCTTAACACTAAAGAGGGCATTTAATGTTTCTTGATAATGACAATATAGTCTTCAAGTTTGTTTATTCTCCTGCTGTCTTCAAATATTTCATTCTATCTTTCCTCAAAACTAAAACTTCTACTCCAGTCTTCTCTGTAATCCAATGATTGGTTTGTTATGTTAATGAGGATATTATGACAATCAGCTTGAATTAAGCATTGTGTTAACTTTGCTTTACTAACAGGCACACGCCTAAACCCAATCACTTGTCAATGGAACCCAGAGTACTTCTTCAATGAAACCCAGGGTACCTTTTCAATAACAGTCACCACAATATCAAGAAGAAGGGGATGGGGAAGAGGAAGGAGAAAGAAAAAGATTGTGCACCAGCTCCTACCCCCTACATCTACCCACCTGCCAGTATTTATACTAATATACTTTTGGCTTCCCTTCTGTTTGTACAGACCTACCAAAGCCAAGTTGCTCACTTACATACTAGCTTTTAGCCCTACATCCCTAGTTAAAAGGATTTCTATCCTCTGTATCCTCCGTCCTCAAAATTCCCCTTGTTATTAGATCATGTTAGATTCAAAAGTACAAATAGCTTCAAAGCTATAGGATGATAAAAGATGTATCATGCAAGCAGCAATCCTAAGGACTCTGGAGTGATTATACTGTTGTGAAACGAAATAGGCTTTAAATTTAAAAAGTGATTGAGTTAAAAGAAATATTTCAATATTGATAAAAGATTAAATCATAAGGAAGATATCAATGTTATCAACATTTATATACCAAACAAGATAGTATCTAGAGTCATGAAACAAAAACTGACAACTAAAATATGAAAAAGATAATTAAAATTATTATTGGATTGGTATTTTATGGCAATACGCCACTTTCAATAATGGATAGAGCAAGGAAGGAAAAGATCAAAAGGAAAATAAAAGACTATAAAACAAATAGAACAAATATCTGTAAAACTATACACTAAATGACAGAATATACACTCTTCCTTAACTCACATGGAAAATTTTCTAGTATAGACAATACCAGCATTCTGTGACATGTAGAAAACCATAGTGGCCCCCAAAAAGCAGTCCATGTCCTAATACCCTGAAATTGTACATATATAAGGTGCATAGCCCTTTTTGTATTCAGATGATATATTTGCTCATGTTGAAAACAAATGAAATGAAGTCCCTAACCTTTAAAAAAAATTATAATCTCACTGTGATTCACAAACCACAAATTATTTCACAAATACAAATAATGAAGTTTTTCTCTTTCACTTATGGGGCTGTTATAATGACTTGTTTTAAAAATGATGAAGTCATGATCCAGAGAGCTTAAGAGTAGCAACATTTGGCTGGTGTGTACAGCAGTGCAATGGGAGTTAAAATACTTCAATGGATAAATTACATGTAAGCAAATTTTAGTGTATATATACTCTTAATGGATGATAGTTCAGTGTGATGTAGAAAATTTATATTCAGGTATGTCTCACTTACATTTGATCCTTTCCAAACTTTTACATCATTGTCTGAATTATTTTTTCTCCTAAGCAAATCTCCTTGAAAACAACAGGGGGATTGGGTTAAATATCCATAATCAGGGCCAGCACAATTGCATTTCAGATTAACAGTCTTCTACAGCACCAGCAATCCATGCTGGCGCCAGTTCAAGTCCAGGCTGCTCCACTTCTGATCTAGCTCACTACTAACGTGCCTGGGAAAGCCAGAGAAGATGATTCAAAGGCTTGGGCCCAGGAACCTACTTAGGAGACTCAGCAGTTCTGTCTCCTGGCTTTGGCCTGGTCCAGCCCTCACCACTGCAGCCATTTGGGAAGAGAACCAACAACAAATGAAAGCTTGCTCTCGCTCTCGCTCTCTCTCTCTCTCTCTCTCTTTCTCTCTCCTCTTCTCTTTCTCTGTAGCTCTTTCAAGTAAGTGAATAAATAAATAGATGTTTAAAAAAATAATAATGTCCACAAAGCAATTTTGAACAAAAATTCCTAAAAGAGGGTTGTTCCCCTGTTTGTTCTACTGAACCATAAACTAAAGGAGAGTAGGGATCACATCTATATTGCTAAGGATTTTATCTATTGTGTCAAGGATACTGCCTGTCAAATAGTAAACCCCTCTGAATATTTTCTCCAATTCCCGTTGTTATTACTCCCTATTAGAATATTATTATGGGGGCCGGTGCTGCGGCTCACTAGGCTAATCCTCTGCCTGCAGCGCCAGCACCCCAGGTTCTAGTCCCGTTCAGGGCGCCGTATTCTGTCCCGGTTGCTCCTCTTGCAGTCCAGCTCTCTGCTGTGGCCAAGGAGTGCAGTGGAGGATGGCCCAAGTGCTTGGGTCCTGCATCCACATGAGAGACCAGAAGAAGCACCTGGCTCCTGGCTTCGGATCAGCGCGGTGCGCCGGCCGCAGCTCACCGGCCCCAATGGCCATTGTGGGGTGAATCAACAGAAAAGAAAGACCTTTCTCTCTGCCTCTCTCTCTCTCACTGTCCACTCTGCCTGTCAAAAAAAAAAAAAAAAAAAAAAAAGGAATATTCTTATGGGGCTTGGCACTGCGGCACAGTAGGTCAATCTTATGCCTGCAGTGTAGGCATCCCATATGGGCACCTGTTCTAGTCCCAGCTGCTGCTTTTCTGATCCAGCTGTCTGCTATGGCCTGGGAAAGCAGTGGAAGATGGTCCAAGCTCTTGAGTCTCCCATGTGGGAGACCTGGAAAAAGCTCCTGGCTCCTGGATTCGGATCAGCTCAGCTCTGGCCTTTGTGGCCATTTGGGGAGTGAACCAGCAGGTGTAAGACCCTTCTCTCTGTCTCTTCCTCTCACTATCTGTAACTATACATCTCATATAAATAAATAAAATATTAAAAAATATTCTCCACAACTATTTTTTAAAATATATTTATGTGTGTGCTTTTTATTTTATCCCTCATAAAATTCAATTTATCTTAATAGATAGAAATGTTTCCCAGGCTCAATGATGAGTCATAACTGAGAGAAAAACAAATTGTTGCAATTGTGTACTAATATGTGATTCATGATGGTCCATGTTGCTTCTACTTATAAAAAGTTATTTCTTATTTATCTGTGATTTTTAAAATGTCATAAAGTACTCTATGCATGTTCATTTGACCTACTAAGAATACAGGCACATTCAAAGTAGTGAAAACAAATGTCATTTGTGACAATGAATCATAAGTCAGCGAACATCTTCTTTTGAGGGCTCATTTCCTCTCAGATTAATTTGACTGCAAACATAGAGTGAGCTCATTCAAAAAATATTTTGAAAATCTTTCATTTTTGCCTATTCTTACCATGAAACTAGAAAAGCTAAACCCCATGCCATAGTCTTTTTTCAAATATGGGATGGTCTATTTGATGGTCTCACACAAGGAATAATTACAGTTGCGAGCCCATTATTTTCCTGATAAAAGTAAACAGATACTATAGGAAGTGCTTTCAATTTTTTGGCTCACTTTTGCATTGAATTAGGAAAAGAACGGTAGTAGAACAGAGAACAACACAGAAAATGGGATAGCATGATGATGTAAGTGTTCTATGTCTTCTAATAGAATTACTGGCTCAACTTTAAAGATCTTTCATGTGAGAAAAGACCATAATCTTGGGGTTTTCCTTTAATCAAAGTCATATTCCTAATGTTAAAGTTAACCTTTCTGACAAACAATTTAAGTTAACACTTACTGTTTATTTTTGGAGTTTAAAATATGGAATTTTTAGACTCCTGGGTATTATTTTTAAATTGTGAAATGAAGAGAGAAACAGCTAATGGGCAGTTACAACTTGTCCTAATGCAGAGTGGAACACATGATCAATGTACAATAATGTTTAATTTTAGTTAATATGTTAACTAAATAATTTATAACTAATATAATTAAATAACTGATATAATTAAGTTATGTTGAACTGTTAAATGCAAACTACTTTATCAGTGTTAAGGGCTAGTCCTTGTCCTCCAAATTGTCACAGTAATACCATCTGATATTTATCTAATTCTCAAGTATTTAGTACTTTTTCACGTATTATCTTATCAAATCATTTAAAAATTCTGGGAGAGGGGCAGGAGTTACAATAAAACATCCCATATTACAGCTCCAGTTTGCGTCCTAGCTGCTCTGCTTCCATTCCAGCTCCCCGCTAATGTGTCTGGGAAATCAGGGTAAGCTGATTCATGTACCTGTGTCCCTGCCACCCACGTGGAAGAATCAGACGGAGTTCTGAGCTTCTGGCTTCAGTCTGCCCCAGTCCTTGCTCTTGAAGATATTGTGGAAGTAAACCAGCAGATAAAAGATCTCGTTCTCTCTCTCTCTCTCTCTCTTTCTCTCTCTCTTCTCTCTTTTTCTCATACCATTTTTAACATGAAGAAACATAGTAGCCTTTCTGATTCAAGTTAGCCAGCTTTAGAGTGTACCTTACATCTTTTATGAGTACACATAATTAAGATTACAGATGTGCAAACTGGGAATAAGTTTCTTAAAGTGTAATCACTAGGTTCATTGAATATAACAAAAATAGCTGGAAGAGCAACAGTGAGAATAAGTAAAGACATGAAAACCTCAGGGACTGCATAACAGAGTTTTTGAAGGACTCTTAGCCTTAACAGTTGTAGTAGAGAATACAAAACGTAAGTGGGGATGGGCAAGGGGGGAGTTATTAAAATGGTACGACTCTAACAGTGTTTGATTTCACCTCTCTCACTTGAGAAACACAGAACACAGGGCAAAATGACCTCCAATTTTTAAATCAACAACAGGAGTCACTGTGCACTTACTCCCCATGTAGGATCTCTGTCCTTAATGTGTTGTACCATGAGAATTAATGGTAAAACTAGTCCTCAAACAGTACTTTATACTTTACGTGTCTGTGTGGGTGCAAACTGTTGAAATCTTTACTTAGCATAGAGTTGATATTCCGTATATAATGATAATTAAAAATGAATCTTAATGAAGAATGGGATGGGAGAGGGAGTAGGAAGTGGGACGGTTTGGAGGTGGGAGGGTAGGTGTGGGAGTAAGAACTGCTATAATATAAAAGCTGTACCTATGAAAGTAATATTTATTAAATAAAAGCTTCCTAAAATAAATTCATAAAAGAATTATAATATAAGAAAAAATTTATTTAAGTTATACAAGTTTCATGTATTTCATATACACAGATTTAGGAACATAATAACACTTCACCCCTACCCTCCCTCCCACCCATGCTCCAAACTTTCCTCCTCCTCCCTCTCACATTCTCACCCTTAATTTTTCAAAAATCTATTATCAGTTTACTTAATGATTATATAGTTAACCCTACGCTAAGCAAAAGAGTTCAACAAATAATATGAAGAGAAAAAAATAAAAGACACTGTACCTCAATAGAAGAGATAGGGCTGTAACAATCATTGAATCTCAAAACATCCATTTCATTCCAATACATTACATTTCAGGTACCCTATTAATTACCTTAGGTCAGGAAATACATATGGAATTTGTCTTTTTTTGGACTGGCTTATTTAACTAAGTACAATGGTTTCCAGTTTTTTCAATATTGTTGAAAAAGACAGAATTTCACTTTTTTTTACAGCTGAGTAGTATTCCAGAGTGTTTATATACCATAATTTCTTTATCCAGTCAACAGTTGATGGACATCCGGGTTGATTCCATACCTTAGCTTTTGTGAACTGTACTGCAATGAACATGGGGGTACAGATAACTCTTTCATATACTGATTTCTTTTGGTTTGGGTAAAGTCCCAGGAGTGGGATGGCTGGATCATATGGTAGGTCTATATTCAGATTTCTGAGGTGTCTCCACATTAGTTGCAACAGTTTTTCATTTTCACCAACCATGTACCAGAGTATCTTTTCCCCCATATTCTCGCCAGCATTTGTTATTTGTTGATTTCTAAATGAGAGCCACTATAACTGGAGTAAGGTGAAACCTCACTGTGGTTTTCACTTGCATTCCCCTGATGGCTAGTGATCCTGAGAATTTTCTCAAGTGTCTCTTGACCATCTGAATTTCTTCTCTTGAAAAATTCCTATTCAAGTCCTTTGCTCATTTCTTGACTGAATTGTTCACCAATCTCACCAAAATATTTGCAAACCTAATCAAACAGTACATCAAGTAGATCATACATCGTGAGCAAACAATATTTAACACAGGATGTAACAATAGTTTACCATTTGCAAATTTATAAATTCAATAGTTCACATCAATAGAATAAAGAATAAAACCACATGATTATCTTAATAGATGAATAAGAGGCACTTGATAAGATAAAGAATCCCTTCATGAAAAAAACTCAACCAATTAGTTATGCAAGAAATATATGTCAAATTAATAAAGGCTATATGTAACAAACCCACAGCCAAAATCATACTAAATAGATAAAAGTAGAAAGCATTTCCCCTAAGATCTGGAATAAGACAAGAATGTCCACTTACATCACATTAATTAAATGTATTAAATATAATATTGAAAGTATTAGCAGTAACAATTAGGGAAGAAAACTAAATAAAGAATATCCAAATTTAAAAATACAGATGCACGGTGACATAGCCAGTAAAGACGCCACCTGCAATGCCAGCATCCCATATGGGTGCCAGTTTGTACCCTAGCTGCTCTACTTGGAAACCAGCTCCCTACTAATGGTCTGAAAGAGCAGCAAAAGATGTTGCAAGTGTTTGGGTCCCTGTACCAATGTGGGAGATCCAGATAAAGCCCCTGGCTCCTGGCTCCTGGCTTCAGCCTGGCCCAACCGTGATCACTGCAGCCATTTAAGTAATTAAACGAGCAGATGAACAATCTCCCTCTCTCCCCCGTCTCTCCTCTCTCTGTAACTGTGCCTTTCAAAAAAATCAATAAAAACCTATAAAAATGTATAGTGTCAAAATAAAGATGTTTGCAGATGTAATTATTTAATACATGGGAAAACCTAAACTCTCCAGCAGCAGCAGTAGCAGTGGAAGAAGAAAGAAGAAAGAAGAAAGAAGAAGAACAAGAATAAGAGGAAAAGGAAGAGGAAGGAATCAATAAACCAAATTAATAAAGTTGCAGGATAGAAAATAAACATTAAAAACTGCAGCATATTTGTATGTATGCTAATAAAGATTTTACTGAAAGGGAAAAGAAGACAATCCAATAACAGCTACAACAATATTTAGTAATAAATTTAACCAAATGAATAAAAAGGCTACACAATGAAAATTAAAAATCATCGATAAAATCAGTCATAAAAGGCACAACAAATGGAGAGATATTCTATGTTCGTTGATTGGAAGTATTAATATTGTTAAAATTTCCATACTACCTAAAGCATTCTATAGAATCAAGGCAATCCCCATCAAAATACCAATGAAATTATTTTTTATTTGATATTTTTGTTTGAAAGGCAGAGTAACAGAGAGAGACAGAGAGAGAAAAATCTTCCATCTTCTGGTTCACTCCCCAAATGGCTGCAACAGCCAGGACTGGGCCAGACTTAAGCCGGGAGCCAGGAGATTCTTCCCAGTCTCCTGCATGAGCACAGGGCCCATACAGCTGGGCCATATTCTGCTGCTTTCCCAGGCACATTAGCAGGGAATTGAATTGGAAGTAGAGAAGTCGGAACTCAAACCTGTACCTATTTGGGATGCTGGAATGGCAGGCAGAGGTTTAACTCACTAAGCCACTATGCTGGCCCCTCAATAAAATTCTTTTTTTTTTTAAACTTTTATTTAATGAATATAAATTTCCAAAGTACAGCTTATGGATTACAATGGCTTCCCCCCCATAACGTCCCTCCCACCCGCAACCCTCCCCTTTCCCACTCCCTCCCCCCTTCCATTCACATCAAGATTCATTTTCATTTCTCTTTACATACAGATCAGTTTAGCATACATTAAGTAAAGATTTCCACAGTTTGCTCCCACACAGAAACATAAAGTGAAAAATACTATTTGAGTACTAGTTATAGCATTAAATCTCAATGTACAGCACACTAAGGACAAAGATCCTACATGAGGAGTAAGTGCACAGTGACTCCTGTTGTTGACTTAACAAATTGACACTCTTGTTTATGGCATCAGTAATCACCCTAGGCTCTTGTCATGAGTTGCCAAGGCTATGGAAGACCCCTGAGTTCACTGACTCTGATCATATTTAGACAAGGCCATGGTCAAAGTGGAAGTTCTCTCCTCCCTTCAGAGAAAGGTACCTCCTTCTTTGAAGACCCGTTCTTTCCAATGGGATCTCAATTGCGGAGATATTTCATTTAGGTCTTTTTTTTTTTTTTTTTTTTTCCCCCAGAGTGTCTTGGCTTCCCATGCCTGAAATACTCTCATGGGCTTTTCAGCCGGACCTGCATGCCTTAAGGGCTGATTCTGAGGCCTGAGTGCTGTTTAGGACATCTGCCATTCTATGGGTCTGCTGTGGATCTCACTTCCCATGTTGGATCATTCCCCTTTTTTATTCTATATCGGTTACTATTTGCAGACACTATTCTTGTTTATGTGATCCCTTTGGTTCTTAGTCCTATCATTATGATCAATTGTGAACAGAAATTGATCACTGGGACTAGTGAGATGGCATTGGTACATGCCACCTTGATGGGATTGAATTGGAATCCCCTGGTATGTTTCTAACTCTACTGTTTGAGGTAAGTCAGCTTGAGGATGTCCCGAATTGCACATCTCTTCCCTCTCTTATTCCCACTCTTATATTTAAGTGATCACTTTTCAGTTAAGTTTCAGCACTTAAGAAGAATTGTGTATTGACTACAGTATTCAACCAAAAGTATTAAGTAGAACAAACAAAAAAATACTAAGAAGGATAACATATCAAGTTGCTCATCAACAGTCAGGGTGAGGGCTGATCAAGTCACTGTTTCTCATAGTGTCCATTTCACTTCAACAGGTTTCCTTTTTGGTGCTCAGTTATCAAATGTAACAACAAAAGACCAAGAATGACCAAAATGATCTTTTAGCAACAACAACAACAACAAAATAAAATAAAAGTTTAAAACATCACCATAAAAAACTTTAAAGCATACTATACTGATTATAGATGTAATTTTAAAGCATGGCATTGAAATAAAAACTAACACATAGATTAATGAAACATTATAGACAAACAAGAAATTATACATGTACATATATCCAACTGATTTTTGACAAATGCACTAAGAATACACATTGGAGAAAGATTGTCTCTTCAATTAAAGAGAACTGGCAAAACTGGATATACATTTGTACAAAATTGAAATTAGATCTCAAACTCTCACCATATAGAAAAATAAACCCAAGATGAATCACAAGACCTTAAGCTATGAAATCTGTAGAAAACCATAGAGGAAACACTTCAAGGTACTGGGAAGGACAATTATTTTTAAATAAGATCCCAAAAGCACAGGCAACAAAGACAAAACTAGATAAATTGGATTGTATTAAAGGCAGAAGTTTCTGCACGAGAAAAGAAGCAATTAATAGAATGAAGATACATCCAACAGAATGGGAGAAATTATTGCAACTACTTATCTGACAAAGGATTAAGATCTAGCATAAATATGGAACTCAAAACTCAACAACAGAAAAAAATCAATGCAGTTAGGAAATGTGCACTAACCCTGAATAGATATTTCTCAAAAAGAAGAAATGCAAATAGCTAATAAATATTTTTAAAATATCTCAATGCTAGCAATTGAAACTTATAAATCAAAACTACAATGAGCTATCACCTCATGCCTGTTAGTCTGACTGTTTCGAAATAGACAGCAAGTCACAAATGTTGGTGAGCATATGGAGAAAAAGGTATTCTTATACACCATTGATGGGAATGTAACTTAGTACAGACACTATGGGAAACTTTATGGAGATTCTTCAAAAACTAAAAACACAACTTCCGTGTGATCCAACAATCCCACTACTAGTTACATAACCAAAGTAAAGGAAATAATTATTTCAAAGAGATACTTGTTACATCAGCTCTGCAGATTCAGAGTCCTTAAATTGCGAGATGTCTTTGCAGAGCAAAAGTTAGATGCTTCTCAAATAAATTGAATAAGATTAAGGAAGAAAGGCAATTCCATCCTAAGATCATTTTGACCTCTGAAGGGGAAAACCAGCTGAAGTCTTTCTCGTGGCTGTGCTTTCCTAGTTTTTCTATGATGTCCTGTGTTCTACATTTAATAGGTTTGATATTGTGGGCAAATGTGTCGTGTGGGATAGGTTTCATCATTGAGAAAAAAGTTTAACTGTGTATAGAGAAATAAATTTTCTAAACTAACAAATTCTACATGTATTATCTGGCTGCAGAGTTGACAGACAGTGATTATACAGTAGATCATGAGCTCAAACTTCTAAGGAACACTTAAAAAATAAAAACAGATATGTCTGAGGATAGCTAAAGATGAAAAATACTTTAAAATAAATAAAAGTATAAGAGCAAAAGCAGTTTCTGATAGTGGAAAATGATATCTGTTGGGACCCACTTTGTGTCTATGACTCATTTGATAGACTATAAGCATAGCCTCCTGGTCTGTAATCTCTTTGATCTAAGACTTGATGAAATTTTCTATCTTTTGAGCCAAGGACCGGCTCCTATTCCTCTATGTGAAACTCTAAGTGACTGAAAGAGTACCGAAGGCATGACTTCAAACATATTGAATTACCAAAGACTTGTTAGAACACATCTTTTACAGCTAATAACAGAATAATTGACCCCAAAGTACCTAAGATTTTTGTAAATATTCACAGGCAAAGTATACATTGGAAAGCAATTGTTCTCATTTTTAAAGGTTAGACACACAAAATAGCCCTAGATATGGAATTTCTTCCTCTTTGATTTACTTAAGTACAAATTCTGATGAGAATGCTAAAGTTATGAAGATTTTGATAGGCATTCCATTCCACTGATGCTGACAAGTTGATACGCTTTAGGCAATTCAATAAAACAGAAAATTGAACATTTTAAATTTATAAGAATTAGTCATGACTCAGCCTAAGAATTCATTTCCTGTTACACACTATCTCATCATCCAATATGGCTATGAAGAATTTACCACATAGAGCCAATTAAGTCAGTAAATTTTGAAACAATTCATTATACACATTATTTTTCAAGTATCTAAATATTGTACTCTGACCTAGGGTTGTGGCACAGCAGGTCAATATGCTTACTGCAATGATGGCATTCCATATGGATGCTGGTTTGTGTCCTGGCTTCTCCACTTCTGATCCAGCTTCTTGCTAATAGCCTGGAAAAAGCAACAGAAGATTGTCCAGGTGTTTGAGCCCCTGCAACCCATGTGGGAGACACAGATGAAGCTCTTAGCTCCTGGCTTTGGCCTGGCCCAGCCCCAGCTGTTGAGGCCATTTGGACCGTGAACCAGAAGGTGGAAAATCTCTGTGTCCCTCCCTCTCTCTTTTTTTCTCTAACTCTGACTTTCAAATATACATATATATATATATATATATTTAAATTCTATACTTAATTGTAATACATATACTTCATCATGTAATCTATAAGGAGAAAAGAAAATTTAGCTCAGGTTTTGTGGAATTTATGTACATAGCATTAGTCCTAAATTGAAATTTATCTGTGAATTAAAATGATATGTTCTGTCAACTAAGGTTTTCCAGCAGAAATTAAAAATAAGTGATATATCTTAAAAATGTTATTTTTAGGAGACGGTCCTGTGGGGCAGTAGGTTAGAGCCCTGGCCTGAAGCGCCGGCATCCCATATGGGCGCCAGTTCTAGTCCCAGCTGCTCCTCTTCCAATCCAGCTCTCTGCTATGGCCTGGGATAGCAATGGAGGATGGCTCAAGTCCTTGGGCCCCTGCACCAACATGGGAGACCTGGAAGAGGCTCCTGTCTCCTGGATTCAGATCAGTGCAGCTCCAGCAATTGCAGCCACCTGGGGAGTGAACCAGCAGATGGAAGACCTCTCTCTCTGTCTCTACCTCTCTCTGTAACTCTGTCTTTCAAATAAATAAAGTAAATCTTTAAAAAATGTTAATTTTAAAGTAACCCTAAGCACTATTGGCTATATGTGGTATTTTAATTAAGTTTTCAAATACTATCAGTTTCCAACACAATATTTGTAAAGTATTAAACTACATAGCTTATTTTCAAATATTTTTATTTTGAATTTTATATATTTACTTGGTAACTTCTGGCCAAATTCTTGGCATATATTAATCCTCACAAAAACCAGTACCAGGCCTTCCATGTTGAAACCCACTGCTAGACATTGCCCCAGAATCTCTGCTCATAGGCCATTTACCTGCAGTCTGAGACTTTGGCTCCCACTTTGCAAGGAGGCAAAAGGATGGTCTATAGCCCTCCTCCAGAAGCTTTAACTTCAGGAGAGTAGCATAAGAAAGTGATTCCAGGGTTTCACTTCAGAGTTCAGTGCCAGGACAGTAAAATCTAACACCGAGATTATCTTATGGTTCCTATTCCCAGGCTAATGCCTGCAGACAGAGCATGAAGACATGCCCTAGTGCCAAGTGGAAGTCTGTGTTCTTAGCCATTTGAGTTTACATCCAGGCCAGCTTCACATGTGGGTGGTTGCATCAACTTCAGGATGAAAGTATACCTCAGTAAGCAGGCAACAAATATCATGGTGGGCATTTATCATATGCCCACAATGTACTGATCTTGATGGGATATAGGATGGGGGTGTGATCTGCCATTATGGTATTGGTGGCCATGTACCTGCCCAACTCTTTATTTACTCTACCCGCAGGAAGCACAATGTGGGGAACATAATTGTCTTCTTGTGGGAAGAAAAGGTATGTGGGTGCAAATACATTGCACAGGAACCTGGGTTGATGTATCCATGGCAAGACTTAAAGCCAGGAAGATTCTTATGGCATGACTACACAACAATGACTGTGGATTAGGCAGCTTGGCATACCCAATCACAAGGAAGGGGCAGGTAGGTTGAACTCCCCTTAGCTGGACACTACCACAATTCATTATGAACAGTGCATAAACTGGATTAGGGATAAATATGGACTTGGAATATCACCTACTGCTAAAACAATGAAAATACACCAAAAGTGGACACAAGGCAAACCTCACTAGTCATCTAGTGTTGAAACAGAAGCAGCAACAGGCATAGAGAAAATAAACAGATTGCATAGCAGCTCTGGAACAACAGCAATAAGCAGAGCCGGATTACAAGATTGCCAAAAAAAAAAAAATCAAGAAATTTCTTTATCGCCTCGTGAAAAAAATAAGTTTTCACCAAGTAGAGATAAATCTGAAAGTTATTAGATGTGGGTTCAAAATAGCTATTTTCAGAAAAACTCAGTAAGCTTCAAGAATGTTGAGTAAAGTAAAAAATGTGATAGAATGTGTTAATAAAATAGAAGAATAGAATAGATCAAACAGAAGAATCAATAAACTACAAGACAGGTTTTTTCAAAGTACATTGTTGAAGAAAAAATGCAATGCCCTAGATTCATTTTAACCTCCGCTCCACCATTCTTGTGATCATGTTGTAAATTCAGAAATGTTCAACTCTTTTCACATATGAATTCCAGGCAAGATGCAGGAAGGATATTTTAAAACCTTTTCTGAAATCACTAGAAGATTTCCATTAAAGTTTCATTGACCAGAATTGACAAGTTGCTCTAGCTTACAAGAGGCTGGAATATGATTTAGTTCATCAATTGTTGTTACAATAAAAATAGTGCTCAGTTAAGGAGGTAGGTATGTTGGATATTGGATAAGCAACTATCTTAAACTTCCACATTGTAAAACCATATTTATCCACCAATTCGAGACATGAATATACCATGAAGTGGATGAACAGTGTTGATCTGAAATTTTAGAACAATTGTGACTTTAAAAAAAAGTGACTTAAAAAACTGTGCTTGAACTATCAGATGTGAAACATTAAAAAGGATAATTTATAAATTTCAAGGTTTTGGACCAAAATAAAACTCTTGAAGCTTTCTATCATATTTTCTCTATAAGAACAGAACAATCATTTAATCAACTGAAAATTGTTAATGAATTTTACGAAGTATCTTTTAGAAATAATTCTGCCTTTATATATTTTTTATAAATATATAAGAAAACCCATATGTATGTATAATTATTTTTAAAAATTATTTTATTTATTTATTTGAAAGGTAGAGTTACAGAGAAAAAGGGAGAAACAGAGAGAGAGAGAGATTGTCATTTACTGGTTTACTCCTCAAATGGCTGCAATGGCTGAAACTGAGTTTCTTCCAGATCACCCATGTGGGTAGAAGGGCCCAAGCACTTGGACATCCTCTACTACTTTTCTAGGCACATTAGCAGGGAACTGGATTGGTAGCAGAACAGCCAAGTCTCAAACCGGTGCCCATATGGGATGCCAGCCACACAGGAGACAACCTTACTTACCATGCCACAATGCCAGCCTCATGCATGTATAATCTAAAGTTGAGAATTTTTTTAATTTTTTATTTTATAACTTTAGAAAAAATGCCCTACAATCTTTGCCAAGAGTTATATCATGGGATTTGTTTTACCTCCTGTGGAAGTCCAACTACCAAACCATTCAACATAACATACATTGGTGATAATCCTTGCAATGGTGATTATCCACCTGATGCTTGTCTTCTTTATCACAAGAGGGTGGACATTGCTGTAGCTTTTTCACCACTATAATTCTACCACACAACAAAGGAGAAGCTTAATGAATATCAGGTGAACTAAAACAGTGCTTCAATGAATGGATGCATGGTGACAATGACACCATGCTAGTTGAACAAAATTGATTTCTACAACATTAGTCTGAATATTTTACTCTTCTGGAAAAATAACAATTTGATGTTCACTTTGATAATCAAAACATCTAGAATTTGGAGAATTTCCACTGTCAGAATTTTGTAGTTATTTAAATTGTATCCAAGGTCTGTAATAAAAAGGAGTAATTATGCCAATAACTCCATACTCATTGGAGATAATGATAAAGTTTCTAATTTAGCAATTCCTACTGAAGCATTAACTGGAGTTTCATTAAATTCAAAGTAATTTATGATTCATTATAACTATTAAACTATATTAGTACTTTTCTTACTCACTATTATGAATGGAACAATATAAGAGCAAAGGATCAATGATGTATTATCCAGTCTACAATTCAGAATTCTTTTATTGCCCAGATTTCTTATCTTTTATCATCTGTCTCTAATAATTTATAGTTGTCCTTTTTATTCATGTTATTGGTCCAGACTCAACATTAAAAGCAAACTACTTTCTCCTCTTTTGAGAAGAATATATAAAAGTCCCTTGTTTTATTAATTCTTATTTTATTTTAATTCATATTTTCAAAGCTAGGTAAAGTTTATACATAACAAGGATTGTAGGAGTGATGAGCCAGAGAAGACATAGAAACACAACAATAACGCAAGTGGACAAAAAATCCTAGTCTAGATAGCATTAAGAATTGAAGTTGCATTCAATGAAGAGGTTGGGGACACTGATTTGACAGAATTGTCTGAATTTTCCAAATGTAAGTGAATTGAAGCTTCCCAGGGTAAAAGGAAGAGAATTTTCCAAAATGTACAAGGAGTGTAATCATTTCAGTATCACATTCCCCACTTTGAAAGTCTAGCTTATTATCAGTTCTATAAAACATGGGAACAGGGGCTGGTGCGGTGGCTCATTTGGTTAATCCTCCGCCTGTGGCACCGGCAGCCCATATGGGCTCCGGGTTCTAGTCCAGGTTGCTATTCTTCCAGTCCAGCTCTCTGCTGTGGCCCGGGAAGGCAGTGGAGGATGGCCCAAGTGCTTGGGCCCTGCACCCACATGGGAGACCAGGAGGAAGCACCTGGCTCCTGAGTTCGGATCAGTGCAGTGCGCCGGCCATAGCAGCCATTTGAGGGGTGAACCAATGGAAGGAAACCTTTCTCTCTGTCTGTCTCTCTCACTGTCTAACTCTGCCTGTCAAATAAAAAAAAACGTGGGAACAGAGTAGCCTCTTTAAAATTGGATATTTCAACTGCACTCTAATGATAAGGAAAAGGTGGTGCATGTCCATAATGGAATATTAGTGATAAAAAGAATGAAAGCATATCATTTCTGAAAAAAGTATTTGGAACTGCATCACATGCTAAATGAAATGAACCAATATGGGAAGACAAATGCCATGCTCTCATTCACATGTGGAAGCTGAAAATGTTCATCCCCAAGTATAAGAGTAGAACAGTGATCCTACAGGAGAGAAAGGGAGGGAGAGTGAGCACAAGAAGAAGGTTAAATTATCGGTACCAAAGGCTTAACTAGTATTATCCTTCTATTTATGAATTTTAAAATCCTTACTTAGCTTCAGCCTTTAAATTGAAACAAATAGTCAAGCACTGTGGAGCAGTGAGTTAAACCACCACTTGAAGCCTCACATCCCATAACAGGATGCTCTATTAGAGCGCTGGCTGCTCTGCACATCTGATCCAGTGCCCTGATAATCTTACTGAGACCACGGATGATGATCCAAGCACTTGGATTTCTTTCAACCATGTCTGAGACTCAGATTGAGTTCCTGTATCCTAGCTTCAGCCTGGCCCAACCCTGACTATTTCAGGCACTAAGGGAGTGAACCTGCAGGTGGAAGATAAATTCTCTCTCCTCTCTCTCTCTTTCTCTCTCTCTCCCCCCCTTATTATGCCTTTCAATTAAATAAATTAAAATATTTTAAAATTTAATACATATACTACAGTTTATCACACCATCAAAAATTCATAATTGCACAATCTACTTTTGTTCTGAGAAAGTACGTATTATTATTTATAAAATTTTCATTTCAATATTTTATATGTAATTTCAAATTCACAGTTCTTTATGTATCTAGTAATTCATTGAATTGATGTTATATACCATCAAAGCTTTACATTAGTAATTTTCCACTTAAGTGTCATGAAATAAACATTTCTCAAATTTTCCTAACAATCATATTATGCACTTAAAATAAGCTAATTAGAAATGCAAGTAATTAAAATACAAAAATTCCTTATAAACACCCTCAGAAGAAAAAATACTGAAGATTCTCGAGGTCTCTGACTTGATGTTATTGAATACTCAGTGACAATTTTGAATTAGTTTTTGGTACAAAGAATGTAACGTCACAACATAAATTAGCCTCCATAATCAGGATCAACATACTGCAGCATGTGATGATATTTGTAGTGGAAAAATACCCAGCATACCTAATCAACCAATATGTTTTCTTTGGCAACTGTGCTTAATGTATTGGAAATTCTGTCAGGGATAACTACATCAATAGAGTGAATACCATGTATCTGATATAACAATCTCTTACATACAGATGATTCACCTCACTATTCTGTATAAACTCCCTCAACTGTATCTATACTATGAATAATATTAGATTCAGGTTAATTTGATTTTAAATCCTTTTCCTAGGTCAAAGTGTTTAACACCTTTAAAGTGAAAATATCAACTCTCACACCACAGGATGTAATTACCCAAAGGATCAAAGAATGAATTTACACTAAACAAATTGATTTTATGTTCAGTACAGTCTAGGCAAAATCCTTTATATGATCTCAACATATGTTATATATGCTTTGTCCTGAAATTTTAAAATCTGAGCTTTCAATAATGAAAGTACTTCCTCAAAGGAAATATTTTTTAGCTCCCAGATTTAATCTTTTAAAAATGTGTACTTTGAAAAATTTCAAAATGCACCAAAATCATCTTTTTCCCCATGAACTTTTTGAATTATCCTTGTACATATTTTATGAGTTATTTTTATGTACTCAACATTTAATAGCAAGTGTTTTATAGACAGAGTTTTAAAGTGCATATATCCTTTTAATTGTTTCAACACTGAAATCTCTAGCATGGTTTCCATTATTGATGCTTTAGAGAACTGTAACATTTTTTAAAAAAATATTTAATTTATTTAAAAGTCAAAATTGCAAAGAGAGAGAAGAAGAGGCACAGAGAGAAAGAGGGGGAGACAGACAGACAGAAAAAGAGGAAGAGAGAGAGAGAGAGAGGTCTTCCATCTGCTGGTTCATTCCCCAATTGGCCACAATGGCCAGAGCTTTGCCAATCCGAAACCAGGAGCCAAGAGCTTCCTCCAGTTCTTCCCACATGATTGCAGGGGCCCAAGGAGTTGGGCCATCTTCTACTGTTTTCCCAAGTCATAGCAGAGAGCTGGATCAGAAGTGGTGCGCCTGGGACTGTAATTGGTGCCCATATGGGATGCTGGCACTGCAGATTGCAGATTTACCCACTACGCCACAGTGCCACTTCCGAGAACTGGAACTTTTTTCAGAATTTAAGATTATACCAACTAAATCAAAATCTCTCAAAAACAAGTTTATGATTTTATCTTCAAAACCAAATAATAATTTGTTTCAATGGCATTGACTTGACAACTTCAAAATTCAAGGTATTATTTAGTAATTTGAACTGACAAAGTTATATAAATATATATATATATATGTTTTTCCTCAATCATTGTTAGTATTCTAACAATTACTAATCATTAAAATACAATATTGATCTAGGTTTAGTGCCTTTATCATGAAGGGATAAAAAATTTAATTAATGATGTACAGCAGAATGTGGAAAATACTCTGGTCAGCAAATTCATGGTAATTTGACAGCACATGGAAGCAGCACTTTGGTCAGTCTTTCATGCAAAAGAAGCAATTAATTTACGATTGGCTGTTATGGTCTGCAACATCAACTAATCATTGTCTTGAATTAATTTGCCACTTGGTGAAATTCAGCTAAATAATTCTACTTGGGAAGTAACACACCTTGAAGATTCTAAAAGTACATTCAAATTATACTAATCTTTGCTTTCCAGAGAATTCTTACTAAATTTTAATGCTCTGTCACCTTAATTAAAATTTTGGCTTATGAATATGTAAATTTATCTTATGTCTCTCTACAAGCTAGTTATAAATATGGTCTATACATTAGCATAAAATAATATTATTGGAAATATAATTTTTCATGCTGATGAGTATTCTTCAGGCTGTTCAACACATATATGCAAAGAAAAATTCCTTACATTTTTCATGTTACAAGAATAATTGAATCATTCATTTACTTTTTTGTTCATGTAATTTTTTTTTTTACAGGCAGAATTAGATAGTGAGAGAGAGAGAGACAGAGAGAAAGGTCTTCCTTCCGTTGGTTCACTCCCCAAATGGCCACTACCACTACGGCCAGCACGCTGCACCGATCCGAAGCCAGGAGCCAGGTGCTTCCTCCTGGTCTCCCATGCAGGTGCAGGGCCCAAGGACTTGGGCTATCCTCCACTGCCTTCCCAGGCCACAGCAGGGAGCTGGACTGGAAGAGGAGCAACTGGGACAGAATCCGGTGCCCCAACCGGGACTAGAACCCCGGGGTGCAGGCGCCGCAGGTGGAGGATTAGCCAAGTGAGCGGCGGCACCGGTCTGTTCATGTATTTTTAACTAAATTCAGAAAACCCGTATCCCATTGGGAGGAGTGAAGAATAGAGAGAAATAATTTTATGGTGAATCCCATCACTATTTTTCATTCTAGTGGCTATAGGTTGCTGTGCATCGTGCCTTCATCTTCTAAATTTTTCTATTCCATTAGAAAAAATTAAGAAAGTAAATGAAAGTAATTTAATGATTTAATGAATACATTAATACCAAACAATAAAATATAATATATTAGTTTCCTATGCTGACTGTATCAAATTATGACAAACTTGATCACTTAAAACAGCAGAAATATGTTCTCTCACAGGTCAAAGGTAAGATGACCAAACTCAAGGTGTTGTCAGGTTCTCATTCCCCTGGAGTTCTGAGGAGAGACATTTCTCCTTGCCTTGGGTAGCTTCTGGTGACTGTTGACATTCCTTGTCAGCAGTGGTTGCATTATTCTAATTTCAATGTTGGTTTTCACCTTCTATGTGTGTCTACGAGAAGTCACTCTGATGCTCTAAACTGTATAATCCCCTCCTCTCAAAATCCTTAACCTGATCCAATACTTTGCACGTCAGACAATAATCACAGATTCTGGATATTAGGACATCAGTTTACCTTTGAGGCCACTCTGGACACTACAGTGTTGGTTACATTTCATCTCTTTAGGCCTCTCTGCATGCTGGGAAGTAGTAGCTGATGGTACTTGGGACTCTGTTACACATGTGAAAAATCAGATTGTATTCCCTGTTTCTTATTTATACCAGGCTATTGCAGGCATTTGGGAAGTGAAACAATAGATGGAAGATCTCTGTCTCTCTTTCTCTCTGTCACTTTGCTTCTCAAATAAAATGAAATATTCAACTAAGAAAAGTTGTGGAATGATCCAGATGACTTAATAGGTCATTTTTAAGAAATTATTTTTTCTGCAAAACTTAAAGAAAAAAAGGAGATGGGTTGAGGGATGGAGAGAGAGAGGGAGGTAACTAATCTTCATAGAATTGTACTTAGGAAACCTGCTATCTTTATATTAATAAAATTTTTAAAAATCAAGATTTATTTATGTATTTGAAACATAGAATGACAGGAGGAGAGGGAAAGAGAGGTAGGTGAAAGAGAGAGACAGAAATAGAGACAGAGAGAGAATGATGTTCCATCCACTACTTCACTCCCCAAATGGCTGAAGTTGACCCAACCCAAAGCCAGGAGCCAAGGACTCCATTTGGATCTAACAGCTGGGGATAGGAACCCAAGTACTTGGGATATCATCTGTTGCCACCCAGTTACATCAGTGGAAAGACCAATCAGAAGCAAAAGCACCAAATACCCTGGACTTAACTGACACCCTGATATGGGATGCAGGTATCCCAAGCAGCACATCAACCAGCTGTGTAACAATGCTCAGTCCAACAAATCTTTTTAGAGTAAATAAAGCATCCTTACAAATAAAAAGTGCTATCCTTCTCAACATTCACAAAAAAGCATATTTTAAAGTAAACGAGGCCTGTGCAATCTGATTGAACATATTATTCAAATAGGATTTTTTTTTTTACAAAAAAAGTTCACTTAATTGAACCATAGAAAAGTAAAATTTTATACTGATCATAAGAAATCACATTGACTAGAGACAATTCATGCTGGTAAATTAACCCTTCCTTAGCAAATGTAATAGTAATAGACTGGTAAAGTTTAAATATCATATTCTTTTGATGCATCCATACTATATATTTACTCTTGAATAAAAGCATTTTATACATTTTCCCTTGAGAAAAATTCATTATTCCATAACATGCCATAAAATCTTGTTTAGAAGGAATAAAAAATAGTCAAGTCAGAATTGTTTTGGGCTGTTCTTTATTAAGACACTGAGTAAGATAAAATACAATTTGGGCCAAGCTTTCAAAAGGAAATTACCAAGACAGAAGGGTGATAAAAGAAATTTAGAACCATAAAACATACTTTGACAGCTCTCCATGAGCAATCCTGATACAGCAGTAAACATCTGCCATTTGAGAAAATGCTAGTACTTTACAGAGTCTTTTAGAAAATAGAAATTAGTCATATCCATGGATGATGGCTTTATGTTTGAACTATAACTCTGTGGCTTAGTGGAGTGTTTGCTCTTTCAGTGAACGCCCAGAGATATGTGCTGGTTGTTGCCAGGGAGCTCTGGTCAGTGCTCCAGGTTGGAGTGGGTATTCAATGTGACCCCCAAGGTGGGCATGGTAGATCTCATCCATTGTCAGCAGGGGAGGGTATGTAATATCACCTGTGTTGACATAATCACACCTTTAGTGTGAGCACAGATGCCTCTGCAATGACTACCCCAGGCAATCAGGGAACTCTGAGCCTCTGGTGCCAGACACAATGATTGCCCAGAGACCCAGCTACATCCTGTGCCCTACCATTCATTCACAGCATCTCACAGTCATAGCATGCAAGACTCCCAGAGTCATGGGATGCAGAAGATCCACTCTACTATGCTAGCCTGTCCTGGACACAGAGAGAGCAGAAACATTCCCAGAGCCAGCTGCACGTGGGTGATCCATCTTGGCACTTTGAACCCTAGAGTTTCACTCTCAAAGCTTGCATGTCCTCCAGCCACCAGCTCTGGGGTCTAGTGTTTGTGTGTGTGTGTGTGTGTGTGTGTGTGTGTTTTGACAGGCAAAGTGGACAGTGAGAGAGAGAGAGACAGAGAGAAAGGTCTTCCTTTGCCATTGGTTCACCCTGCAATGGCCGCCGCGGCCAGCGCGCTTCGGCTGGCCGCACCGCGCTGATCCAATGGCAGGAGCCAGGTACTTATCGTGGTCTCCCATGGGGTGCAGGGCCCAAGCACTTGGGCCATCCTCCACTGCACTCCCTGGCCACAGCAGAGAGCTGGCCTGGAAGAGGGGCAACCGGGACAGAATCCGACGCCCCAATGGGGACTAGAATCCGGTGTGCCGGTGCCGCAAGGCGGAGGATTAGCCTATTGAGCCACGGCGCCGGCCAGTGTGGTTTCTATGCTCATTGCTTCGCATCCACACCTTCCTCACTCTCCACAGTGTCACTCTTCCTGCTGTAGAATTTTCACTGAAAACTTCTCTCCAACTATCCCCTGGCAATGCACTCCCTCCACTTTTCTTCCTACTATTCTCCCCTTGTCTAAATCAGTATGTCTTTTCCCTATTCATCCATCTTGGAATCTGCTGCTTTGTTTTTTTAATTATTTGATATTGCTAAACTATTTTTCTATCAGAAATCAGGAATGGGTGATATAGATGTTTGTGAATATATGGACCTTATTTTATCGGAATTAATTCCAGGAAAAACTTAAAAAGGAAACTGATGATATAAACCACTCTCTAAAAGAAAATATTTATTTTTAGTTATTTGTTTAAATTTTATTTGGAACTAAGAGAGAGGTGGGAGAGAGAGACATACAGATAGAGAGAGAGCCCCTCCACTCTGTGGTTCACTCCAAAAATGCTCATAAGAGCTGGGACTGGTCAAGGCTGAACTCAATCTGAATCTCCCACATGGGTGAAAAGAACTCAAATGTTTGGGCCATAATCTGCTGTTTCCAAGAAGACTATTAGCAGGAAGCTGGATCAGGAGAGAAGCTGAGACTCAAATCAGGCAGACTGTTATGAGATGCAGGCATCCAGAAAAGTGACCTAATGGGTATGTCAAACTCCTGCCCTGGAAAAACAGTTTAAAACAGAATTTACTCTCTACAGCCTCCAGTTCAATATCGATTTACATTCTTCTTACCTCTGCTAAGCAACAAATTACTTTTAATCTATGAAAAAATATCATGGGCTCAACTAACAATAACTTAGTCACGAAGTGTGACTTTTCTACTTTATCATGTTGCTTTTTCATCATCACATCATTGGCACTTTGAGCCCTGGAGCCTCACTCTCAAAGTTTGCATGTAATATAATGATGGAAAACAAAATATTGATGTATTTTCTACATTTTATAGTAAATTAGGAGGAAGTTATTCAGGGCTGGTGATGTGGCACAACTTCATAACGCCCTGGCCTGAAGAGCCAGCATCCCATATGGGCGCCGGTTCTAGTCCAGGCTGCTCCTCTTCCAATTCAGCTCTCTGCTATGGCCTGGGATAGCAGTAGAATATGGCTCAAGTCCTTGGGCCCCTGCACCTGTATAGGAGACCCGGAAGAAACTCCTGACTCCTGGCTTCAGATGGGCACAGCTCCAGCCATTGAGGCCATCTGGGGAGTGAACCATTGGATGGAAGATCTCTCTCTCTGTCTCTACCTCTCTCTGTAATTCTGTCTTTCAAATAAATAAAATAAATCTTAAAAAAAGGAAGTTATTAAATATCAGATAAAATTAAAGAAAATCATGGAAAACATCCAATAAATACTTTTAACAAGCAATATAATTTTTAGTTACCTATGTAACTTATGTAAGGGGTAAAGAGAACTTGTGATTAGGATAAAGGAGATGTCCTAAAAAGTTCATGAGAAATGCATGCTACCTTTGAATTTCATTTTTCCATAAACTTTTTGATGTATCCTCATGTTAAAGAGAATCTACATTCATTTTGTCTGCTGGGGATACTTCAGGTTAGTCGCACCTATCAATGGTCATGTTCTTGAGCAGTAACTATCAGAGATCAGTGTTAGAGATTGAAGTGGTTTTTAACACTACATTTGTCACAAAAATTGTACTGCTCACTACTTGGAATTATTTTTTATTATTCCCATAAATTAAATTCCATACAACATGAAATCAACTATGGCATTCTTATTTTTCCATAGATTCTTGAGTCATAGGATAAACAAATCCAATCCTTCATTTTAGCACTTAAAGTACGCCACAGTTTTTAGTATTTAATCTGCACAATTATTTTAATCTGTACAATCATCCTCTGAGACAAGTACCAATACTAGGTATAGACTGCAAACTCTAAGGGTCAGAAAGCTGAACTAATCAGTCGTTTGAATGGTAGACCTACTAAGACCTGGAAACAAAGGTATTAGGAAAGATCAGTTAGTATGGGAATTAATGATTCTGGCAACTTTGCATCATAAAGTAATAAATAATTTTAAAACAAAGACCTAAAGAAAACCTTTTTAAAGACAAAATGGAAATGAACAATTGAAAATCAGATGATATACTTTAACACTATATAATTCAGAAGAAGACATATTTGATGTCCAGCTGTTCTCTGTTTCCCTTATAGTATCATTGATGGTTTTTTACTTCTTATTAAACTATTTTTTTGACAGGCAGAGTGGACAGTGAGAGAGAGAGAGAGAGAGACAGAGAGAAAGGTCTTCCTTTGCCATTGGTTCACCCTCCAATGGCCGCTGCGGCCGGCTCGCTGCGGCCAGTGCATCACGCTGATCCGATGGCAGGAGCCAGCTGCTTATCCTGGTCTCCCGTGCGAGTGCAGGGCCCAAGCACTTGGGCCATCCTCCACTGCACTCCCTGGCCACAGCAGAGAGCTGGCCTGGAAGAGGGGCAACCGGGACAGAATCCGGCACCCCGACCAGGACTAGAACCTGGGGTGCCAGCGTCGTCGCAGGCGGAGGATTAGCCTATTGAGCCACCGCGCCGGCCTAAACTTTTTTTTAAAATAAGAAACAATTGGTACAACTGAGAAAAACAAACACAACAATTAAAACTTATACAATCAACTAGAACATAATATTAATATAATAACCAGTGTCTCCTTAGTTTGCTAGAAAAATATTTAATATCAAAAAGTAGTAAAATTATAAGTAGTCATTAAATTCTTGGTTAAATAAATTAAAGTGGGAAAATAAAAACATCTTCTGAAATGAAATTTACGCATGGCAACATTTTGTGGATGGAATCTGAAAAGCGTCAATATGCAGCATGTATACATGTGTATGTGTGCATTCCTTGAGACGATGCATAACAAGAAAAATTACTTTAATGGTAAAGAAAACCATCACAGAAATATATCAAGCATATGTCTGAAAACTCAGTAGAGCTCTTCCAGTTTCTGGTCTAACATTTAAAGATCTTGGAAGTCTTTACTTCTGTTCTTACAATTAGATGGATGGGCAAATTTAAGTTGATGACTTTGCTTGGATCCTTCAGGGAACTAACATCACAGAACAAATATCAACCCCAAATCTGGCGAGATGCGTTCAGAGAGCTGTAGAAACTGAAATGTCTTTATCTCTAGCAGAAGCCTAAACAATCAGATATGTGAACGCACACATGTTAATTTTGGTGAGTTCATGGAGGCTGCATATGGACTAGCATGAGCACTGAGCTGCAGTCATGGAGGAAACCATACTATCATGAGCTTTTCCAAGATCCCTGGAAAGTTCTCAATGTGAGGATTTAAGAAACAATCCCTTGGAAAAGTAACCATGTAAAACATTCTCAAAGGCTTTTCCAGACAAAAGCCCCCTCTCTAGAATAAAAGACTTTTTCAAAGCACAATTCAGAGCACAATATCTTGGCTGCAATAAATGAATTATTTTCTACTTTATTCCCCTCCTTCCTTCCTGTCTCATTTAAAAAAGAAAAATACTATCAAAAAAGGAATGGACTTTAGAGATGCACATTAGGAGTTCTGCAGACAAGGAAGAGGGTAAGAGATAAAGTTTTTTGTTTGTTTGTTTGTTTCTTAAAGGCTGAGGCAGGTGTCTGATGCAGCAGGTAAAATGCCACTTCAGATGCCTGCATCCATATCTGAATTCCTGGGCTCAAGTTCTAGCTGCACTACCAATATTAATGAGAACTTTAGGAGGCATCATGTAATGGCTCAAATACTTGTGTCCCCACCACCCCTGTAGAAAACTTGGATTTGGTCCTGGGCTCCTGGCTTCAGCCTGGACAATGTTGGTTTTTGCAGGTATGGGGAGTGAACCATTGGATGCAAGATTTCTCTCTTTTACTCTATGTGTCTCTTTGCCTTTCTAATACAAAATGAGTTTTCTTAAAAAAAAAATTAAGACTGGCTTCAGGTCAGAAATACAAGGAAATTTCAACAAAGTTCAAAGCAAATAAAGTTAAAAGATGTTTTTGTGCAAAAAAAGTTGTAATCAATGCAAAATTTCCTCATAAAATTAATTTTAATAAACTATTTGAAGACCCCTCATATGCCTGGAATTCAAATTGTTTTCACATTAAAATAAATTTATATTGTAATTGATTTTTCCGTGAACATTTTGAAGTATCATCATTCTTATAAAAGCCACAACCCGAGGCATAGCCCCTCTAAAAAACTGAGATTTATTCAAGGTTATAAAATGTGTTTCCCCCACATCTTACCACCACAAAAAGAGAACACCATGGAACAAGTGATTACAACTGAACGAGCTACAAAGCAGAGACTCAGGAGCAAAGCATAGAGATACTTCTAGAAACAGGAGAAATGAAAAAAACAAGGACACTACTGGAATTTGAATCTCAGAAACTAAAGCTATACCAAACATTATAAATACAGCTCAACTCCAAAATAAATTAACATAAATCCTCACACTAAAGATCAATTCTATATATTTTCTATTATCCAACATATGTCCCACTATCGACAAAAATTTACAATGTATATGAAAAGACAAGAAAAACAAAGGTGGAAAAGTCAACATGGTCATCTGAACTGGATTAACTAAATTCAGATATGACAGACATGTTGGAATTATCAGAATGAGAAATAATTATGATGTATTAGGGGCTTGTGAGATAGCTCCCAACATCATACTCGGGCTCAGTGATTCGCTACAAGGTGTTTTTTGTTTGTTTGTTTGTTTGTTTTGTTTTGTTTTGTTTTTTTTGACAGGCAGAGTGGACAGTGAGAGAGAAAGAGAGACTGAGAGAAAGGTCTTCCTTTTTCCGTTGGTTCACCCCCCAAATGGCTACTACAGCCAGCATGCTGTGCTGATCTGAAGCCAGGAGCCAGATACTTCCTCCTGGTCTCCCATGCAGGTGCAGGGCCCAAGCACTTGGGCCATCCTCCACGGCCTTCCCAGGCCACAGCAGAGAGCTGGACTGGAAGAGGGGCAACCGGGACAGAATTCGGTGCCCCAACCGGGACTAGAACCTGGGGTGCCAGCACCACAAGTGGAGGATTAGCCTAGTGAGGCGCGGTGCCAGCAAGAAATCCAGTTCTAAACAAAGGGTAAGAATTTGATCTCACTGTGACAAAGCAACTACAGGTAAGACTCAGAATTTAATTTTGTATAGCTTGTGAATGATTTTATAAATGTCCAAATGACCCTTGGCAGAAAAAAATGTTCCTTACCACTGTAATATATACTTATTATAATACACTTACTTATAATACTTACTTATTTTTTCTCTTAGAGTTATTTTAAAATATGGTTTCATTATTATATACCTAATTCTCCTACTATAAGCAAACTTACTATGCAAGGTTCAAAATTTCTTTGCAGTTCTTTAAGTCCTAATAGTGTATCTCAGTAAGGCTTTATGGTCAGAATCCAGTACTTTCAATCTTTATTTACTGAAAGTTATAAGAGGCATGCAAAGAAAAAAAATGATGAAACTCATTAGCATAACAAAACCTGGAACATGTACATTTCTTCTGATTGTTGTTCATCTCGGAACAACTTCCTCAAATATTGCTATTGGTGCTGTTAACAAACCAATAGCATTCCATAGATAACACTAAACACAACAGAGACAAAACAAAATAAAATTTTGCTCAAGTGTTTAGGTTAGCAAAAGTTGATTTTGTTGCAAGAAAATACAGAGCAGGTCCTCATGGCAGCACCAGTTAATTTTTCCTAGTTACACACTGTTATCTGCTCTTCTCTTCATTCATGCTGTGCCATCCATCATAAATTTCTTTCTTTAAATTTTCAGAGACAGCAATGAAATACTTCTTTGCTAGAGTCAGACTGGAAGGTTTGTATCCTTCTTCATCCTCTTCAATAGCTGTGAGTTAAATAACTTAACCTCTTTTACCTTGAATTTTTTCATCTTGTGAATGATGCTAACAATAACTAAATTAAAACATCATTGTGAGGATAATAAGCTTATAGTATCTGACACATAAATAAGTATTTAATGATTGTCAGAAAGAGGATTTTAATCAACCAAAATTCATAGGATTCTTTATTGTGATATCTATCCCTAGGCATATCATACATTTGGACTTTTAAAATTGTATTTTCTAAATCCTAACATAGTGCCACACAGTGCAAATCTCCCAGAAATGTACATTGTAAAGAATTGATTGTGCATTAATTGAGGTAGCATTAAATTATATTTCCATTAAGGACAATCTGTGCAATATGCATAATGGTTTTCAATATTACTTGTTTAATTTAATTAACAACTGGAGGAAAGTGATTTTGAAAAAAACTGAAAGTAAATTGCTCACATCCTGCAATCCCTTCTAGGCCTGAAAATTTGACTCTAATAACCAGATCTACTTCACCTTGTTCAATATCTGAAATATTCACTTTATAGAGAAGATTGAAAATAGCATAATACTTAGTGAAAATACTTGAACAAATTTCCAGTACTTGAGCTATATGCAGGTATGAATGCATATGAAATTGGTTTTCAATGGGTTCTTACACATATCTTTTTTTCTGGTGTCACAATGAGATAAAATGTAAATAAATCTTTACCAAGATGTAAGCAAATCTTACTCTTTCTTAATGTAATTAATATAAAATCATTAAGATGATATTTTATTTTCTTTCTAATATTGATTGAAGTCCAGTCTGTATTTTATAGTTAATGCACACCCCAGTTTGACCTGCCCACATTTCAAAGACTCAGTAGTCGCATGTGACTGCCTAGTGGCTACACTAGACAGTGCAGATGCAGTGTCTTTTCATTTACTTACATTTTACTCAAGATAAAGCTTTAAGTGCTGGCTTTTGTTTGTTCTGTCTATTGATAGCTATTGAAGTTTTAACTTAGAGCACAAAATGGTCTGATATAACATGACAGCTGCCTTGTAATTAGTCAGTTTCATTTTTGGTAAAGTTCTCTTCCTTTCTACATCTTAAGGTTCTATTTTTCATAATACACCTCAATGGATATTGTGTTCTCTGTAATTTGTTATTTTATCTATGTTTAAGGAAGAAATGACTTAAGTAACTATCAGAGGAAAATGTGACACCCAATCCTGCAAAAATCCTAGGTAGCTCTTCTAAATAGAAATATTCAATATCCTCTTGTAAGAATTAATTGCATTATGCTGTAATCATTTCCTAAGAAGTCAATTTGATCTAATTTGAGTTCATCCAACTTTCCAAAATACAAATTAATAAGTTAGCTTTTTAGCATATTCAGAAAAATTAACGTGAACTTCCGGCCAGTTGGATTTGTTCCTTTCTCAACTCAATCTGGAGAGTCTTACTGAAACTAATCATTGAAACCTCTCTCTCACTTTAACTACCAGGGTTCTCAAGTAGAGGATTTTAAACTTATTAATGATGGATTTATTTTTTATTTTGTCCAAGAAAAATCTTTAAAGATAAAATCTAGTCTTGTTGAAGGGAGAAAACAGGACCTCATATCACTTTCTAATACTTGTTTTTTCCCTCTGAGACTTCAGTAAAATACTTTTCAGGGTGATAAGGAACCTAGTGATGGGGATGGGGCTTTTAGCTCAGCAGTTAAGTCACATGAATTCCCCATCAGAAGACCTGATGATCCCCTGCTCTGGCTTCTGAATTCAGCTTCCTGTGAGGCAGCAACAGCAATGGCTCAAGTAATTGGATTCCTGGAATGCTTTCCCAGTTCCTGACTCTGGACCACTCCTGCCATTGTGGACAGCTGAGGTGTAAACCAGCAGCACTCACACCCTGACTTAGGATTCTTGCTTGTTTCTTAAATCTTAGAAATTCATATACACAAAGAGATTCCCCATCTTGCCCCAGCTATTGCACATACGATACTCCAAATCACACACCAGTCAAACATAATTTCTAAATAAATAAAAAAGTAAATGATTAAATAAAGTAAACATAAAAGCTATCTTTGTTTCAGTATGTTATATTTATTGACAAATTCATACTGAGGATCCTGTATTTATAGAAACAAAGAAATTTCATTTAGGTTTTTTTTGTTGTTGTTGTTTTTGTTTTTTTTCCCCAGAGTGTCTTGGCTTTCCATGCCTGAAATACTCTCATGGGCTTTTCAGCCAGATCCACATGCCTTAAGGGCTGATTCTGAGGCCAGAGTGCTGTTTAGGACATCTGCCATTCTATGGGTCTGCTGTGGATCTCACTTCCCATGTTGGATCATTCTCTCCCTTTTTGATTCTATCAGCTAGTATTTGCAGACACTATTCTTGTTTATGTGATCCCTTTGGTTCTTAGTCCTATCATTATGATCAATTGTGAACAGAAATTGATCACTGGGACTAGTGAGATGGCATTGGTACATGCCACCTTGATGGGATTGAATTGGAATCCCCTGGTATGTTTCTAACCCTACCGTTTGAGGTAAGTCAGCTTGAGCATGTCCCGAATTGCACATCTCTTCCCTCTCTTATTCCCACTCTTATATTTAACTGTGATCACTTTTCAGTTAAGTTTCAGCACTTAAGAAGAATTATGTATTGATTACAGTATTCAACCGAAAGTATTAAGTAGAACAAACAAACAAAAATACTAAGAGGGATAACATATCAAGTTGCTCATCAACAGTAGGGTGAGGGCTGATCAAGTCACCGTTTCTCATAGTGTTCATTTCACTTTAACAGGTTTCCTTCTTGGTGCTCAGTTAGTTGTCACCTATCAAGGAGAACAAGTGGTATTTGTCCCTTTGGGATTGGATTACTTCACTCAGCATAATGTTTTCCAAATTCCTAACAGGGATCACTTTTCAGTTAAAATTTAAACACCTAAGAATAATTGTGTGTTAATTACAGAGTTCAACCAATGGTACTAGAACAAAAACAAAATACTAAAATGGATAAAGTATTACATTGTACATCAACTGTCAGGACAAGAGCTGATCAAGTCACTGTTTCTCATAGTGTCCATTTCATTTCAACAAGTTTCCCCTTTGGTGCTCAGTTAGTTGTCGCCAATCAGGGAGAACATATGATATTTGTCCCTTTGGGACTGGCTTACTTCACTCAGCATGATGTTTTCCAGATTCCTCCATCTTGTTGCAAATGACTGGGTTTCGTTGTTTTTGACTGCTGTATAGTATTCTATAGAGTACATGTCCCATAATTTCTTTATCCAGTCTACTGTTGATGGGCATTTGGGTTGGTTCCAGGTCTTAGCTATTGTGAATTGAGCTGCAATAAACATTAATGTGCAGACAGCTTGTTTGTTTGCCAATTTCATTTCCTTTGGGTAAATTCCAAGGAGTGGGATGGCTGGGTTGAATGGTAGGGTTATCTTCAGGTTTCTGAGGAATCTCCAGACTGACTTCCAGAGTGGCTTGACCAGTTTGCATTCCCACCAACAGTGGGTTAGTGTCCCTTTTTCCCCACATCCTCGCTAGCATCTGTTGTTGGTAGATTTCTGCATGTGAGCCATTCTAACCGGGGTGAGGTGAAACCTCATTGTGGTTTTGATTTGCATTTCCCTGATTGCTAGTGATCTTGAACATTTTTTCATGTGCCTGTTGGCCATTTGGATTTCCTCTTTGTAAAATGTCTATTGAGGTCCTTTGCCCATCTCTTAGGTGGGTTGTTTGTTTTGATGTTGTGGAGTTTCTTGATTTCTTTGTAGATTCTGGTTATCAACCCTTTATCTGTTGCATAGTTTGCAAATACATTTTCCCATTCTCTGTCGGTTGTCTGGTTGTCTCTTCACTTTCCTGACTGTTTCTTTTGCAGTACAGAAACTTCTCAATTTGATGCAATCCCAAATGTTAATTTTGGCTTTGACTGCCTGTGCTTCTGGGGTGTTTTCCAAGAAGTCATTGCTGGTACCTATATCTTGCAGGGTTTTTCCAATGCTCTCTAATAATTTGATGGTGTCAGGTCGTACATTTAAGTCTTTAATCCATGTTGAGTGAATTTTTGTGTAAGGTGAAAGGTAGGGGTCTTACTTAATGATTCTGCACGTGGAAATCCAGTTTTCCCAGCACCAAGACACTCTGGGGGAAAAAAAAAAAAACCTAAATGAAAGATCTCCGCAAGTGAGATCCTAGTGGAAAGAATGGGTCATCAAAGAAGGAGGTACCTTTCTCTGAAGGGAGGAGAGAACTTCCACTTTGACCATGGCCTTGTCTCAATATGATCAGAGTCAGTGAACTCAGGGGGCTTCCATAGCCTTGGCAGCTCATGACAAGAGCCTAGGGTGATTTCTGAGGCCATAAACAAGAGTGTCAATTTGTTAAGTCAACAACAGGAGTCACTGTGCACTTACTCCTCATGTAGGATCTCTGTCCTTAGTGTGCTGTACATCGTGATTTAATGCTATAACTAGTACTCAAACAGTATTTTTCACTTTATGTTTCTGTGTGGGAGCAAACTTTGGAAATCTTTACTTAATGTATGCTAAACTGATCTTCTGTATATAAAGAGAAACGAAAATGAATCTTGATGTGAATGGAAGGGGAGAGGGAGTGGGAAAGGGGAGGGTTGTGGGTAGGAGGGATGTCATTGGGGGGAAGCCATTGTAATCCATAAGCTGTACTTTGTAAATTTATAATCATTAAATAAAAGTTTTTTAAAAAAGATAGGTTTCTTTTTTTTAATTTCACTTGGTTTTTTTTTTTTAGACACTAAATTAACTTTAAAGAGGAACCAAAAAATGAAAAAAAAGAAGAAATTTCACAAAGCATTATCGAAAGCTTTTCTCATCTTTTTGTATGGCTTTTTATGGTATGGTTCTGGTTATATTCATTACTGCTTGCTGCAGTATGTTTCTGAAAACAAATGAGAAAACATTTCTCTGCTTTGCCTTTTTAAGATTTATGTATTTATTTAAAGGCAGATTGACAAAGAGAGGGAAGGGGAAAGACAAACAGATTTTCCATCCACTGGTTTACATTCCATGTGGCCGCAACAACCAGGTCTGGGCCAGGCCAAATCCAGGAGCCAGGCATTCCATCCAGGTTTCCTACCTGGGTGGCAGGAATTCAAGTGATTCAGCCATCATCTGCTCTGTCCCAGGTACATTAGCAGGAGGTGAATCTGAAGCAGAGTATCTAGTACTCTAAACCAGCATTTTTTCTAAAGCTTTTTTATTTATTTGAAAGTCAGAGTTATAAAGAGAGAGAAGGAAAGGCAGACAGAGGTCTTCCATCCCCTGGTTCAGTCCTCGGATGGCCACAACAGCCAGAACTGTGTGGATCCATAAACAGGAGCTAGGAGCTTCTTCCAGGTCTCCCATGTGGGTTCAGGGGCCCAAGGACTTGGGCCATCTTCTACTGCTTTCCTAGGCCATAGCAAAGAGCTGGATCAGAAGTGGAGCAGCTGGGACTCAAACCGGTGCCTATATGGGATGCATATGCAGGCGGCAGTTTTCCCTGCTGCATCACACTGCTGGCACCATTGACCAGCATTCTTGTCTGCACTGCTGCATTCCAAACTGGGGTTTAGCCTACCACACCACAAAACGTCTGTACTACCCTTACCTTTTTCAGCAAGCTATATCTATACACATTTATTCAGTATTAACAACCAAATGAGAGCCATCATGCAAATATATGATTGTAAATGCTATACGAAGTGGGGATATAAGTTTCTTTATAAATAATAATATAGATAACATTCATTCTGAGTGTATAGACTCTAACTTCAAGAACATTTATTACATTAGTTTTTTACAGTGTGTCAGCTGGGTCCCACCAGAAAAACTATTCAAATAATCTAATAGATTTATGATTTTGCTCAAAATACTATTTAGTTTCAGTTCCATAAATAAAAAAAATCTTAAAAGAAGTAAAGTTTTAAAAAATTATTTGAATTTTTAAAAACTTTTATATATTTGGTGTATTTTCCTGAAAAAGTATTGAGGGCTGTTTTTTCATTTATTCACATTGTAATATGTGAATATAAATTTACATTTATTCACATGTAATATTTTATATGTTTAAATCACTTTTTCATGTATTTTTCATTGTGCTTCAAAGCAAAATATTAGAATATAAATAATAAATATGTAAATAATTGTTTAAATATATAGGTTTATTTGAACTTATTCAACCTGTCATAGAAAAGAAAGGCAGAGGGGGCCGACGATATGGCATAGCAGGTAAAGCCACCACCTGCAGTGCTGGCATCTCATATGGGCACAGGTTTGAGTCCTGGCTGCTCCACTTCTGATCCAACTCTCTGCTATGGCCTGAGAAAGCAGTAGAAGATGGCCCAAGTCTCCACATGGGAGATCCAGAAGAAGCTCCTGGTTCCCAGCTTTGGATCGGCAGAGCTCCAGCCATCTCAGCCATTTGGGGAGTGAACTATCAGATGGAAGACTTCTCTCTCTCTCTGACTCTCCTTCTCTTTGTGTAAAATAAAATAAATAAATCTTTTAAAAAGAAAAGAAAGGCAGAAATGCAACTTTTAAAGGGAAATTGTGGGGAGCAACTCGGACTAGACTAAGTTACTGGAATTAAGACTTATTCTATGCATCTGCTCTCCCACAATATGGCACTGGGAGAGGAGAAAACAGCTTCTACTCAGCTGCCTCCCGTTTAGCCAATAAACTGTAGGACTTGCTCCTGATTGGAGGAGAGCAGCGTACTCGGCGTGTGGGCAGCCGAGTTGGGATTGGCAGAGGAGGACTAAAAAGGAGGAGAGAGACGGCATGCACGAGGAACATCTAAGAGGAACATCTAAGAGGAACATCTAAGGGGAACATCTGAAGGAACACCTGTGTAGCCCCCGAGAGAGCCGGCCAGCGGTGTGCCGCTCCCCTGCAGAAGTGGGGAATGTGGCCAGGGGGAACTGCCCTTCCACGGAGGTGGAAGGGACAGTAGCCAACCCGGGAAGAACCAGCAGCAAACCCGGGGAGGGCCGAGCAGACGAAAGAACAGCGCAGGATCCTGTGTCGTTCCTCCACGAAGAGGGGGAGCGACATAATGGTGCTGTGACTCGGATATGAAGCCTAGGCAGGACTTAGTGTCGTTCCTCCATGAAGAGGGGGAGCGACATAATGGGGCCGTGACTCGGATAGGAAACTTAGGAGGGAAGAAACGGGAAGAAGTGGAAAATACCGGAGAGAGAGACTAGCAAACAGCCTAGGGGAAAGCCGGATGGAAAAGGTGCCAGAAGAAGCTATTGAAAGCCTAGGCATAGACTCGGATACGGACTGTGGGAAAGAAGTTAGGATTTAAAGTGAAAGCAAGAAGAAACTTAAACTCAGATACGGACTGCAGGTTGAAAGTGAAAGTGAAACCTATAAGAAACTTAGACTTGGATACGGACTGTGGGGAGAGGCCAGGAAAAATGAGGGAGGAATATTGTTGGAAGAAAACTTAGGGAAACATACCGGGTAGAGAAAAATGTTAGGGAGGATGAAGCCGCGAGTGCAGGCCGAGGCGGAGACGTAAGCCACCTTGGAATTCTTCAAGTCACCCCGGGGAGCAAGAGGCGAAGATCTGGAACCAGAGGCAGAGACGTGGGCCACCAGGTTGGAATTCGCCAGGTTAGTCCGGGGAACTTGGATTGAATGCTAGTGGCGGAGACGTAAGCTACGCTGTGTGACTTGCAGAAGCCGCCGCGTGCAGAGAGAGCATGGGGCGTGAATAGATAGGGAACGCGGGGCTGGCGCGAGGCCGTGGTTCGGTCGCGAAGGGGCGTGGAGACCGCGGAGTGTGCGCGCGAAGCCGAGCCGCGCAGAGCCGGGAGCCCGCCGGCGGGGCGAGGTGCCGAGAAGCAGCCTCGGGGCAGGCGCCGGGAAGCCGCGGGGATAAGAGAAACAGAAGTTTAGAAGTAAAATGAGAGAAATAGGAATGCTGGAAGATAGAAGTAAAATGAGAGAAATAGGAATGCTGGAAGATAGAAGCAAAATGGGAGAAATAGGAATGCCCGGAGATAGAGAAATAGAGAAATAGAGAAAGGCCTCCCCACAATACCGCAAGGAGAAGGCTTGGATTCGGTCTTCCTGATTAGTGAGGCGATGAGCACCTGCGGGCGGCTAGCAGCTTATGCGCCGCAGGTCACCGAAGACAGGTACGTTATTAACATCAATAGTCTCCCCACAATACCGCAATGAGAGGGCTTGGATTCGGTCTGCCTGATTAGGGCGATAAGCACCAACAGGCGGCTCGACCAGAGTATGAGCTGCAGGTCACCGAAGATAGGCACGAATCAACACCAATAAGCCTCCCCACAATATGGCGCTGAGAAGGCTTGGATTCGGTTTGCCTGATTGTTAGGGCTTGTAAGCCCCTGCAGGCAGAGCAGAGCATGCGCTGCAGGGCACCGAACACAGGCACGCATCAGCGCCTAAAAACCTCCTCACAACATGGCGAAGAGAGGACCCGGATTCGGTTTGCCTGATTGATAGGACTTGTAAGAACCTGTGTCAACTCTAGCAAGCAGAGCAGAGTGTGTGCCGCGGGACACCGAAGACAGGCGCGTATCAACGCCAAAAAATAAAAAGAAAGGGGGATCTGTGGGGAGCAACTCGGACTAGACTAAGTTACTGGAATTAAGACTTATTCTATGCATCTGCTCTCCCACAATATGGCACTGGGAGAGGAGAAAACAGCTTCTACTCAGCTGCCTCCCGTTTAGCCAATAAACTGTAGGACTTGCTCCTGATTGGAGGAGAGCAGCGTACTCGGCGTGTGGGCAGCCGAGTTGGGATTGGCAGAGGAGGACTATAAAGGAGGAGAGAGACGGCATGCACGAGGAACATCTAAGAGGAACATCTAAGGGGAACATCTGAAGGAACACCTGTGCAGCCCCCGAGAGAGCCGGCCGGCAGTGTGCCGCTCCCCTGCGGAAGTGGGGAATGTGGCCAGGGGGAACTGCCCTTCCACGGAGGTGGAAGGGACAGTAGCCAACCCGGGAAGAACCAGCAGCAAACCCGGGGAGGGCCGAGCAGACGAAAGAACAGCGCAGGGTCCCGTGTCGTTCCTCCACGAAGAGGGAGAGCGACAGAAATGTATTATTTGAGGAAGAAATTTGTTTCAAGTTCAGATGATAGAGGCTTAATAAACACTATTTTAAAATAATAACATGCAGAAAGATGTTTATGAATCTTGGTTTGAAATGCTGTCGTTGTCAATCAATTAAATTTTAATTTAATTCTTACATTGAACACTATATGCTATATTACTGTATTATATGCTACATACTGTAGTATACAGTATTTGTAATATAGCAACATTGTATTTCTGTAGTATATGCTGTATTACTGAAGAGATTAAAAAGGGCTAAGGCTCATATAATAGTCTTGGGAATATTATAAGAATATTCTTAAGTATGCATTTTGTATTTCATTTCCAACAGTACTAATTGACATAGATGTTAAGGAATTCTGAGACAAAACTTTGGGGAGAGTCATCCTTCTGCTCAAAACTTTTTCCAGTCTATCCTTCTCTCCTATAGTTGTTTTAGCTCTGAAGTTTCAATCACTCTCAATAGTTTTCTCATACCCCACAACCATTATATATAATATATATATATATATAAATTTTAGGTAAGGTATACAAATTTCATCTATCTTCTATATGCCATTTTATATTAGAACCTTGAGTATCTGTGGGTTTTGGTTTCCTCAAGGGCATGCTGGAACCAATATCCTGCAGCCACAAAGAGACAACTCTACTCATTTTTTGGTTCCAGTCCTCTGTTGCATTTGGATGGGATTCTTTTCATGGGAATCTACGTTACTCAAGTTGATTTTCTGCTTCTAAATTCCTAAAAGTTTTCATAACGTAACATCCCACACTGAAATTTCTTTTATCTTCTAGTTATCTAAGGCATATTTTCTGGATATATTGCCAGTTCGATGACTATTATCCAATAAAAGGTAAAAATCCATACTGTATTATTATCCTTATAATCTTATTTATCTTATGTCATGATAAACACCTATTAATTCTGTCCATTGAGTGAAATTATTAATTTTCTCTTTTGCTAGGCATAATCATTAACCTGTGAGAAGTCAGATGCTTTCCAGATTGGTGTCACTCCTTTGTTCTTGTGACAATGACTGTAAACCACGTTATACCTTTAGCATCTTCAGATAACTCTGTTGGAAGATATTCATTTAGCCCAATGGCTAGGTAACACCTCAGGAAGGTTTAATAAGAGACTCAAAGGCACAGTAGTCCATGGTCATTCATGTGATCACTAACCTCAGTGGTCTCCCTTATTGCATGTTCTACAATGTGCTATTTATTTGCACTTAATGAGGAAAGCCTCTAGGTACTTCCCTCCAAGCTGCAATGGTGATGGGAGACAACTAAGCCCATGTTGGGTATTTCAGGTCTCAACATAACTGCACGCTGTTCACCAGTAAAAGACTTTGAATTAAAGCCAAATAACTAGTTTACCTTTCTAATGATGCTTCCTTGATGATACACCAGATTAATCTCTAGTCCAAAACCCCCATAATTATTGCTGAATGGCAATAACAACCATTTTCCAGGTTCCAGGCAATTTGGGTGCACATTGCAGACTCTTCAACAACCATTTAAGGGTGCCAGGGTTAGATCTTGATGACTTTGACTGCATTCTATGGTTTTAAAACACACAGGAAGCCTGATTTTTCTCAAAACTCCATTCAAAAATCAGTGTTTCTTCCAGTAAATATAAAGAGGCAATAGTAAAGTTTCCAGATGACATATGTATTTGCTACAGAAAATTTTTAAAAGGTCAATCTTTTCTTCCTCTTATTTCAATTTTGGGTCTGGCAAAGAAAATTCATTTTTCATTATCTGAGGGGTATTTCCAGATGATTCTACCAAGTGGAGCCTGGGAAACTTCTTATTTGTTATAGGCCCTGTGATTTAGTTGGGTTGATTAACCATGCTCTGGTAGTCATATGATTATAAATATTTGTAATTCAACACTATTTTGGTTTCAGATCGAGATATCAACATCATGGCATCAATTTAACAGATAACATTTTTTTTCAACTGAATAAATCTAAGATTCTTATCCATATATTTAGACAATAAGTAGAATTTAAATATTCCTATGAAAGCATATTAAATGTACGAGGGAGTCCATTTCCGATGAATGAAAATTGAATTTGATTTATTTCCAAAATAAAGATGAAAAGGAAGCCATTAACTGAATCAGTAATCAAATATCAGTCTCCTGTAGCTTTTTGCACAGCTTGAACTGTTGATATCAAACACACGTGAAGCATCACTCAATTCCATTTTCCATAATCTCTAGTTAACTTCCAGAATCCACCAGCTTGTATTATCAGTCATAGCGGATAAGAAGGCAGTGAGTGTTAGTGTATACATAAAAAAGATCCTAAATTAAAATGGAAGGCCAGTATTGTGGCGCAGCAGGTTAAGCACCATCCCATATTGGAGTGGTGTTTTGAGTCCAAGCCTCTCCTCATCCAGCTCCCTGCTAATGTACCTGGGAAAGCAACAGAAGATAGTCAAAGTACGTGGGGCCCTGCCACCCACATGGGAGACCTGGATGAAGTTCCTTTCTCCTGGCTTCACCTTGGTATAGCTATGGCCATTGGGGCCATCTGTGGAGTGACCCAGCAGATGGAAGATCTCTTTTTCTGTCTCTCCCTCTCTTTCTGTCATTCTGCCTTTCAAATAGTAAAATAAATCTTTAAAATTAACTAATTAATGTAAAATTTCTTTATGGTTTCTTTTTTGTTTTGTTTTGTTTGTTTGTTTGTTTTTGACAGGCAGAGTGGACAGTGAGAGAGAGAGACAGAGAGAAAGGTCTTCCTTTGCCGTTGGTTCACCCTCCAATGGCCGCCGCGGCCAGCGCGTTGCGGCCCGCGCACCGCGCTGATCCGATGGCAGGAGCCAGGTACTTATCCTGGTCTCCCATGGGGTGCAGGGCCCAAGCACTTGGGCCATCCTCCACTGCACTCCCTGGCCACAGCAGAGAGCTGTCCTGGAAGAGGGGCAACTGGGACAGAATCCAGCACCCCGACCGGGACTAGAACCTGGTGTGCCGGCGCCACAAGGCGGAGGATTAGCCTAGTGAGCCGCGGCGCCGGCCTCTTTATGGTTTCTATGTACCCTATATTGTTTGAAATTATCCACTGGATAAGCTTAGGTAATTCTAGTCAAAAATGCCCAAATCAAACAAGATAAAAAGCAGATACCCAAAATCCTTTCCCCAACAAATGGGAAAGGAGAAGCCTCTCCCATTCAAATATTATATTTATTCCAACAATATGTTTATATAAGAAGGAAACAATGACCAAACATAACTATTATTCATAAATTTCTTTTTTGATCTATATTTTCACTGATAGACCTTACACAAACTAAATGATGATATTCTGCTTATTCAAATATGTAACATTTAATTTTTAAGGAGTTTTAAGTATGACTATGAACATCAGTGTCTGGTGATATAACAATGTTTCTTAACTATAGCTAGGCAATTTTAGATATAAAAAAGCAAGTCACCAAGTGACTCAGTTGCTCTATGTGTCAGATATTTTGATTAAGTAATCTCCACAGTCCCTCCAAAACAGAGACTTGATTTCTCTCCTTCAAGTATCCAAGTAAACGATTTATACAATCAGCTTCTTCTAAGCCCACAGAAACCAAAAGGATCTATAAACCCTGGTCTGATGAGGTAACTGAAAATAAGCTGCATTTATTTCTATAAGTTTATTCACAGAATAAATAACTTTTTTGAAAAGAAATGCAGTTATTCCTGATGAATTTTAACACTTTACTTTTTCAACTGTTTCAAATTTTCATATTACTTTATTAAACATAACATTAAATTATATTTTTTAAACTCTAACTTTGAATCTAGAGATTCAACTATCCTGGGAAATTCTTTTTGCCATAAAAACAGGAAAATAATGAACTTGTGAGTACTGTTTCAAAATTAGTTAAATTATACGAAATAATATTCTTCTCATTTCCTTGATTTAACATACGTACTAGAGTGAATAGCATATCAGAGACATGACTTGTCAATTCATTCTCAACTCTCAAAATGTAGCCCTTCTGCAGAAATAAGTATGATTCCTGCAGGCGTACACCTTCCGGATAGGTTAACGCCGGCGAGACCTCGGAGACACCAGACGCGTTTATCGGCTTTTCAGCTTCCACTTTATTTTTCAGCAGACTCGCGTTACATGTCGCGAACGCCCGCCCTGTTACCGGCATTCATTCACAACTCCTTCATTCACCACTCCCGCTTACTACTCGCATTCATTCACAGCTCCCGCCTGTTACCGGCGTTCATTCATAACTCCCGCCTGTTTCTGGCGTTCATTCACAACTCCGCCTGTTACTGGCGTTCATTCATTACTCCATCTTTTACCCGCGTTCATTCATAACTCCGTCTTTTACCAGCGTTCATTCATTCACTCCCCCCGCCCACCGTCCACCTATTTATATATATATATCATTCACGGAAAATATGTTACCAACTAAGTGTGGGAAACATGCAATAACAGGATGCTTAAAGTCAAAACAGGATCTTGCAATTAGCAACGGGCAGGGTGGAAAAAGCCCAGCACTAAACTTCTTGTGCTTGTACATGTCGGGAGGGGCACAGCTGGCCAGGCTGTCCCGTTCCCCGACAGATTCCAGTGTTTGAAATGTGCATATTTTTGTGCAAACTGGATTCTGAATACAACCTAACAGTTTAATGTGAACTGAATTGAAGAAGCAACAATCTATTCCAAAGTTGGGGGACTATTTTATTCTTTAAGAAATAGATATGTGCTTATGCCAAATTTTATATCTGATATAAAATATTCTCATGTATGACTTTCATGCTATGACATTCTCTTGCATATATACGATAGCAGTTATACCCACGTAATCTATGCCTATGCATGCATGTGTCTAGAAACACTGGTAGAGGGGACATCAATCACTTCAGAATGAGCACAGCAGCTCATACCCACCTCCTGTTCTTGGTCCCAATTTTTAAGTTATAGCTTCACCACTAGTCCTTTCGTTAGCTGGGTTTTAATTCCAATGAGATTATATACCTTCTGCTTGTTTCTTTGTACATTAGAGGGTTTTTTGTTTGACTTCTAGGAAATATTCATCACTACCATAAGGCCTGAGTCCTTGAATGCTTGAAACTGTTTTCTTTATATCTGAACATGAGTTTAAATATATTACTTTCTTAAATAAATTAATTTCTTGGAAAATTACTTCCCTAAGAAATCTGAAGAATTCCTCCACTACGACCCAACAGATAATGTGTAAAATTCAAAGACCATAGAGCAGGGATTTTCTGTAGCTATTAAGTCATTGCTTGAGATGCCTGAATCCCATATTGGAGTGCATGATTTGAATCCCGACTTCTGTGCTTATAATCCGGCTTTCTGCTAATGCATACCCTGAGAGGCAGCAGGTCATGACTCAAACAGTTGAGGCCTGCTATCCATCTGGGACACTTGGATTGAATTCCAGGCTCCTAGCTTCAATCTGGCAAAGTGCTGGTTGTAATGGGCTTTTGGGAAGTGAACCAATGGAGAAAAGAAATCCTCTCGCTCTCTCTCTCCACGCCCAACCCCATCGTTCTCTCTGCCTTTCAATTTTAAATAAAGAAATAAATACCCAAAAGAATTGATTTCTTAAACTTACAGGTGATTTGATTTTTTCCTATCACTTGCCATATTATTTCCTTATTCAGAGATCAGCTAACTTCATTTGAATATTCTTGACATGATTCTTTTGGATAAGTTTTGATTGTGGTGTGGTTAATCTTTCAAATACAGATTTAGTTATCTTGTGTTTAGGAAGCTTTTAATTTCATGTCTCACTGTTGAGTTTGGGAATAAGGGGAGTGACATGGTAATCATATTGCCATAATACTCCTTGTTGAGATTCAGCTACGTTGTCTTAAGTATCATCCTGGAAGAGTTTCACTTGTGTCTATAATTCTGAAAAGCTGATTTTGACCATTTTTGTCACTGTGTCCATTGTTTTTCTGTAGAAACGGGTGTTTGGAATTATCTTCTCCCCCATTTGTGCTACCAGTTTCATCTATTGTGTTTTTGTAGTAATTCCATTATATTTATTTGATTATCTTCCTCAGAAACTCTGGGCAGGTGTTGGATCACCAATTTTTTTTAGTGCCTGTAAGTTTCTTTACATTCTTGTTCACTTTAACAAGTTTTATTCTCACTTGATCTTAGCCAAAAGGCAGAGAAGCAATACAAGCTTTATTCTCAAACCTACTCTTCAGTTTTACAACAGCAGCTCTTTTTATTTCTGTTTCTAATAGGATTTTTTGTAATTTTTTTTTATTTTCGAGTTCCATTTAAGTATTATGTTAGATTTCTTTAGTTTCCATAATACATTTCATTGCCTTCTAAGCTAGTTATTATTCATCTTATACCTCTTTATTATGTTTATTTCCTGCTTTTTATTTTATGTACAATCTTTGAATAGTGAGTATAATTCATCTTTGAAGGTGTCAGGGTGCGTTTTGTCTGTGAAACAGCTATTCATAAAATACCATCAAGTAAGAGCCTCAATCATGGGCTTGGGAATTGAATGTTTGGGTTCAGTTTTGCCATTCTGTAGGCACAAAATACTTTCTGAAGGATAATACATTCTATAGTATGAAGTTCCTGTGCCTCTTAATGAAGCTCCTCTCTCTTATGTTTTATATAGCAATTTCTCCCCTAAATTTCTTGGGTTCTTTCAAACCAGCAATTGCAAAGACATTCAATGACTACTCCTTACTTAAATCATTCTAGAACCTTTTCTTCCAAAATGGCTGAAATGCCCATTTATTTAATTTTACCTCTCCGGCCAGTTTTGCTGTTCTTGTTGTTACACGAGTCTTAGATATGCTGATGCAATGTGTTAGAGTATCCATAATATTAAATTCTTTTAAAAAGATTTATTTAATTTATTTGAAAGTCAGAGTTGCAGAGAGACAGAGGCAGAGAGAGAGAGAGAGGTCTTCCTTCCGCTAGTTCACTCCCCAATTGGCCGCAACAGCCTGAGCTGCACCTATCCAAAGCCAAGAGCCAGTAACTTCTTCCAGGTCTCCCAAACAGGTACAGGGGCCCAAGGACTTGGGCCATCTTCTACTGCTTTCCTAAACCATAGCAGAGAGCTGGATGTGAAGTGGAGCAGCCCGGATTTGAACCAGTGCCCATATGAGATGCCGGCACTACAGACAGCAGCTTTACCCAATACACCACAGGGCCAGCCCCCATAATATTTAATTCTAAAAAGTAATTATTTATTTGGTATCTTAGGGTATTTTACTTAATAGCAAAACTCTAAGCCCCAATGATTTATTCCCACACGGCAACTACTCCTCTTGGAATCAATACAACATTTGATTTCTTGAGTCAATTCTACTCCATTTATTGTCTAGATCTGGGGCTACCCACAGGTTCCAATGAAGCAGTTTTCTCTTTTGTGTTTGTTTTGTTTTGTGTTCATTTGTTTCAGAGAGAAGAGAAATGATATCTTTTGACCATCATATTTTGTTTGCTCCATTTGTTTTGTATTGTTTTATTTCCTTTTGAAGATAACTGATTAGAGGTAGAGCAATTTGGAGAAAAAACAATAGATTAAATTGTACTCAGTTGCAAATCCAACTTTTCATATGATTTGTTTGCCAACTGTTAAATGGTTTGTTTGCCTGTTTTCTTGGAAAGATAGCATAACAGAATGACTAAAATTCCACATTCTCATATCAGATCCTGGGTACAATTCTGCCTCCCACTATTTGCTATATACTTTGTGTGACTTTAGATATGTTATTTCATCTCCTATGCCAAAGTTCTTATCCAGAAATGGGAATAATAGTAATGTCATCACATAGGATACTTAGGACATATAAAGTTAATTCAAATAAAGGAAATGCTTAGAACATTGTCTCATACATATTAAGTGCTCAATGACTGTTACCATTTTGATCAAAATTATTGTCCATACTCATTTCACATTACTTTTATCAAAATTATTTTCCAAAGTGCCGATGAATGTGAAATATTTTTATTAAAATCATTTCTGTGAATACCAAATTCAATTTATATAGGCATTATATATTTAGTACCCATACCTATCAGACATTTTAACAAAAGATGTATGATTCAATGAAATCATCACAATTTTATCAAGGACAAAACAGCCTAAAGGAAAAAAAAAAAAAGCCACTAATTTTAAAAAGTCAGAGCCGGCCAGAGCCACAGCTCACTTGGCTAATCCTCCACCTATGGTGCCGGTACCTTTGGTTCTAGTCCAGGCTGGGGTGCCGGATTCTGTCCTGGTTGCTCCTCTTCCAGTCCAGCTCTCTGCTGTGGCCCGGCAAGGCAGTGGAGGATGGCCCAAGTGCTTGGTCCTGCACCCGCATGGAGACCAGGAGGAAGCACCTGGCTCCTGGCTTTAGATTGGCGCAGCGCGCTGGCTGTAGCGGCCATTTGCGGGGTGAACCAATGGAAGGAAGACCTCCCTCTCCCCTCTCCCTCTAACTCTGCCTGTCCAAAAAAACAAACAAAAAAAAAAACAAAGAAGTATATTTAAAAACAAAGTCAGAGCCACCAGTCAAACTTTAATTTCTCAGTTTCAAAGTTTTTATTCATCAGTTTCCCGAAAAGAGGTAAAAATAAAAATGAGATATTTACCAGTTGCTGGGTTACAACAATAAAATAGTATTTTGATAAGTACATAGAGTCTGGATTCTGTTTAATGTGGTTTATTATTATTTAACATTGAGATATTATAGCAATGGCAATAGTATTTCATCAGATTCAATTAATTATTTAGGTAGCCAAGAATTTTGAAACCCTAACAAAAATGTGTTCATTTGAGAGCTTTGTTCTGTAGGGTACACTTTCTTAGTCACAATAAAGAGGACATTTCTTTCATCTGATCACTTGGACTCCAAAATGATTCCCCTTTGATCCCCTTCCTTTTCAATAATGAGTAGTTCCTAAACCAGATCATCATTTTATTTACAATTTAGAATGTTAAAGATATGCAGATACTATAAATGTAGAAATACAGAGATATGTAAGACTATTAAATCACACTGAAGTGTAAATAAACCTCAGGACAACAGCAATAACTAATATCAGTGGGAGAAAATATCCTCATTTTTGAAGACTTTTTTTAATTTATTTGAAAGACAGAGTTTACCAAGAGAAGGAGGAGAGACAGACTGGGAGATCTTCCATCCACTGATTCACTCCCCAAAATGATCGCAACAGCCAATCTGGGCCAATTTGAAGCCAGGATCCAGGAGCTTCCTGCAGGTCTCCCACATGGGTACAGGGGCCCAAATGCCCAGGTCATCTTCTGCTGTTTTCCCAGGTACATTAGTAGGGAGCTGGATTGGCAATGGAGCAACCAGGACTTGAACTGGTTCCATATGGGATGCCAGTACTGCATACAGAGGGTTTAACCTGTGCATCACGGCACTAGCCTTAAAATATTCTCAATTTTCTGTCTGTAAATATATAAGTGATTTATTTGATCATACAATAAGATAATATGCTATATACAAGTTTATATTTTGTTTTTTGTTTTTACTTAACACTAAAAGATATCCTATGTTATTAATAGTCTTTAAAACACATTCTTCAAGTGGAAGTATAGAAGACTATCTTTGAAAATGTCATGTTTCATTTTTTGAAGTTACTAAAATTATTTCATGTCACTTATATTTCTTATATTTTTGCCCTCAAAAATATAAATACAGGTATAACTTTTTATGCAAATTCTTACCATGATTTCTGGTTATTGAACTAATTACTAGGAGTCTCTAGGAGTAAAATCACCAGACTCAAAGAATAAGATTATTATTAAGATTATAGATATTATATAACTAAATGAAGTATTGAGAGGAAGTAACAAATTATGAATAAAGTTACTACAAGTAAAGATAGCAATTCCTCCACACTTCAAAATAATAAATTACCTTAAAATTTTAAACCTCAAAAATGGTATATAAATTTTAGGAGATACAAATTATATACTTTCAGAAATTTTCAAATTGATTTTATACATAGATAGATCTATTTTTGTGTCCCCAAACTGTACATGTGCTGGACACTTGGCCCTAGGTATGGTGATGTTGGGAGCTGATAGAACCTTCAAATGATTGGAAGTAGTGGAAGGTGAAGGGATTAATGTATTTCTTTCTCTCAGGACCCCAGTAATTGCCCATAATAGGAGTTACAAGGGAGCCAGCACCTCCAAAGTGAACAAACATCATCCCCCACACCACTGTAGGTGTAAAATCTTTTCAGGGCCCGGAAAAAGAGTTCATTCTTTCAGTTAAAACCTGTAAGAAATACCTATCAATAAATATTCATACTTTTAAGCATTTTTGTTTTTCTGCTTCTTTTAGAAAAGAGTAAAATTATACCAGAGAAATAGAGGTAAAATTCTAATAACTTTACAATTTTTCAAAGACCTATTTGTTTTTGCTTTGTATGAATCATTGCTTCTCCAACATGGTAGTAGCAAAACCACTGACTATAGGTATAACTCAGTCCTCATATTACAGACATAGAAAGTGAATCACAAGATAAAAGGACAAATTTTGATTTCAGCTTCTCTTCTATGGAAACTATACGTTTTAAGGAAAGATAATGATAATACAAAATTAATGTATCACTGTAACAGAAACCTCCAAGGAACGCACTGCCTTCTCACTTCCACAAGTGAGTCAGTGGGGATTCTGAGAAAACAACTATAATTCAAAATTATTTAATTTCTTCTATATTCAGTCAACGTAATAGAATGTTATGTGATTTTCAGAACCGTTTCAGTTAACTGAATGAAGGTTTTTTTTTTTTTTAATCACTGAAATGTAAACTAGAAGTATTATATAATTACATAATTTTGCCTTAAATTTGCTAGAGAAACTATATATCTCAGTATTCCCATAAGTAAAACTGGTAAACAATAATTTTGCATGTGTGTTAGTATATCTGTCCATTAATTATGTAGAGTATAAGAATTATTTTTATTTAGCAACAGAAGGAAATCACATTTTGATTTATATACTTTACATAACACAAAAAAGAAGTTGACTTTATAGGCATTTAATATGAAATTTCATTACAATGAATGTATTTGATGTCCAAATACTCTGTGTGTATATGTATTATAAATTCATATAATTGTCATTATATTAGATTGCAAAAACAAGAAAGCATCTTGAAGGCTATATGACCTAGCATCAAAATAATAAATTTTAATAAACTTTAATAAATCTCATGATAGTAGATAGTATTAACCTCATGTCTTTTGAGAAAAAAAGGAAAATCAGTGTATTATTTACTACATAAAACATGTTAATCTGTTTTCTTAAATAAAACAATTTCTACCCAACATGACTTGAAATAGAGCTTACAAAATAATTTGTAATGCAAAATGAATTTCACCTATAAATAAAAAAGCAAATAAAATAATCTAGTTTTAAAAGGTCATACTTTACGAATCAAACATGCCATTAAACTATACAGTATCCAATTGAAGCCTGTCAATTTCATATTATATATACGAAGAAGAAACTATTTCTTAAACATTTAGCAACCCATTAAAATATCTGTTACAAGATTCTGTGTTAATCAGCTTAGTACAACCCATGCCTTGCCTTTAAATGTCATATGTGTACATACATATACATACACACACACACTTAAGGAGAGATACAGGAAGACCAGTACTTACACAATTCTGTAAAAAGAACCAAACTACTGACATAAACTGGGTACTATAATGAACTGGCCATCATAGGAAGCTTCCCTCCCAAAAAATAATATTTAATTTTAATATTTAAAATAAAATGTAAAGAGTATGTGATAGATTGATAGTAATGAAAAGGGTATCCCAGGAAAAAGGTACAGTGTTGTGAAGACATAATATATAAAATACTAGGATATGCTGAAGCATTGCAAGTAGTTTTAATCAGCTAAAGGACCTTCTCAAGGAGAACTGAATGATAAAAGCAAGCAGGAAACAGGAACCAAATATTGAAGGACTTTGTTGCTCTCCACTGAAAAGCTTTTGGCAGGAGAATGACTGGTCAAATTTATGTTTAGATAGATCCTTCTAAACCATGATATAATATAATTAACAGGAAGAGTGTTGAGTAAAATCATGATGATCCAAATGAGTATGTCATAGTATCTACAAGAAAGGTAATAGGGATCTGGAATAGGGAAATATCCATGGGAATAAAAAGAAAATTGATAAAGATCTGCCTAGAATGTTCAATCTACTCTACTGGACTTGGTAAGTTGTTGGATTTGTGGCTAAAGAGTAAATAAAGGAATGTGATGAAATATACACTAATTCCCAAGATTATAGTTTGATCAATTATTAGAACAAATTTAAGATCTTGAAAATTAATTCAATTTGGGATTCTGTAAAGTATGAAATGATTTTAGGGAGTATGAAGGGAAATTCATAGATATTTGATTATATGGTCATGAAGAAATAGATTTGGTAGACCTTTGTCTTCCAGTATAAGAGGCTTATTAAAGCTAAATATGTCAGGAGCATATAGAGTAATACAAAGTGTTAAGATGGGGAACTCTGGTATCATAATATCAAATATAAATGGCTGTCGTAGAAACAGAAGCTCAAAAGATAATTGTCCAAGAAGAGAAAAGTAAGTGGTTTTACAGCTTTACAGAGGGAGAGGCTATTCGGGATGAAGAAATGATAATAATCTCTTTGTGGGCTGAGTTGTGGGGAAGCAGTGTGTTGCTCTAACAGATACTAAAATAAGTGGTTTTAGAACGAGATAATTGATCAAGGCTAGAAAATTTAGAAAAACCCTTGCTTGCCTTGAAGGGACTACTATAAACACTAAAAGGAATATAGAAATGGAAACTAGAGGAAAAGCTATCTTTGTGATAAAATAGTGAAGAACTGGGCTGAATTGCATTTTGCTTTTATGTGGAAAGTAAAACTTTTAAGTGATGAACATGGATACTTAGCTGAAGGAGATTTTCAGACAAAATGGAATATCAGGCCTAATTCTCCTTGTTGCTTGTACTAAAATGCAAAAGGAGGTATAACTTGAAGATGGAATTGTTAAACTAAAAGAAATCAGAAGATTTTGAAAGATTTGTAAAATTCTCAGTCTATCTATATTGCAAAAACATGAGAAAATTGTGCTCTAGAAAGAACACTAAGGAACATACTTTGGCTTAAAGTATTAGACATATGATGTGGGGATTAAATCAATAACCTCATTGGAAACATTGTCAGGCTGGATGCAAGGGGAAAGAGATAGGGTAAAATAAATAAAGGTTGTTAGACATCTGAAATTCTGCAGGCAGGAAATGAGCTACTACAGATACTGAGATGCAAAGTTGCACACTCTTTCATGAAAAGGGAAGAACAATTCCAAGGATGGCTCAGCCAGCAGAGCCTCTATCTCCTTGGTTCCAGGCAGAAAGTAGTTTCATCCTGGCCCAGCCCTGGCTGTTGCAGACAATTTGACAGTGAACCAAAGAATAGAAGAACTAACTCTCCTTCTCCCTCTCTCTCTCCCCCTCTGCCTATCAAAAACTGACAGTGAAATTTTAATTTAAAAATTAAAAAGTATTACTTATCTGAGGTTGGCCCTAATCAAATGGCAGAGGAAGAGACAGGAGTGACATGCATAGCTACAAAATTAAACAACGCCAAAGATTCTCAGCAAACAACCAGAGTTAGAATAGAGTATGGACCACTTCTCCTTCAGACTTTCAGAACAACCTCATTAACAACTTGATTTCAAACATCTATGCTTCCAAACTGAGAGAATAAATTTCTGACATGTTAAGCCATTTGATTGGTCATACTTAGTTATGACAGGCCTGAGAAACCAATAGAAATGTCTACAGCTATACAAACATCAGGAATATTAAAATGGAAAGTGACCATTTGGTTTAACTTGCAGGAAACTAATAGCACAATGTATTGGAACAATAGTATTAAGTACTAAGGAATTCAAAATTGCATTATGAGGTGAGGAAGTGAGAATATTTAGATATTTTGTTATAAAGGTCCATCTAGGAATGGAAGAAGAGAGATAAAAGTGGTAATGTAAAGAGGATACAGTCAAGAAATGAATATATTAATATAGATTATCAGATGTTTCAAACTAATTCAAAAAGATAAAAAGAATGAGATATTAGAGAGAAATGGTTTGAAGAATATTTAGCATAGCAGTTAAGAATCCTGTTTAAGATGCCTGCATCTCACATCCCAGTGCATGGGTTTGATACCCAGCTCCACTTCCTGCTGCTACCTTCCAACTAATATCAACTCTGGGAGTAATCACTGGAGTACCCATGTGAGAGACGGGACTTGAGTGTCTGGTTTGTGGCTTCAACCTGGTCAAGCTCTGGCAATTATTGACATTTGCATAGTGAGCCCATTAATGGAAGCTCTCTTGTGTTTATCCTTCTTTCTCTAGCTCTCTGTTTCTCAAATAATAATAGGCAATGGGTTTTAAAAAGAGAGAAACCACTTTCCCTTGGTTAATAACAAATGATGAAAACATGGATAAAATGCACAGAATATTAAAATTCTTGGCTGATGGTTTTCAATTTTGACAGAAAAACCGAGGACATTATTTGCTGAGCCTGAGAAGAAAGATGGAGAAGTGAAAGATTTGAAGAATAGATTAAACTTTGGAAATAGGAACTGATTGCAGGCCCACATGGAGAGTGTCTGGTAGAGTACAGTAATTTTTAAGGAGCTCCTGTCTGCACAATTAAGTGAAGTTGTGTTGATTGCCAGTAATACTCAGCAAGTTGACTGTAGGAGCCCAAAACTCACAGGGTGGAACTGATCCAATGAGATAAGCAACTCTGATGAAATAACAAAGGGAAGAAAAATATAAAGCAAGGTTCAGAGTGCTAGACTATAGGGATCTCAAACTGATTTAAAAAATCTCAACATGGTAGAAAAGCAATGAACATACTAAAGGAAAAGTGTGAGAACTGTCAAATAGAAGGTTGTTGTCAGAGACAGAAATCTGGAATTTTGACAAGCTGTTCTTCCCAAAAATAACTCCTCCACTAGCCATCAACAGTACCTAAAATACCACACTGTAATGCCTATTTTTGGAGGCCTGTCAAAATAAAAATTCAAGTGTGAGGCATACCACACTAAGTGTCCTTGAGTTGCAAGAGAAGAAATAACATGACAAGTATCTATTCCATTATAAATTGTTAGCAAAAAATTGTAACACATGACCTTTATGAATTCCAAACAAAAATATGCAGACTAAATACAACTTAGAAGATATATAATATTCTAAGCATAATATTTCATAATAAAATAAATACTTCTTGTTTATGAGGAATAGATAGTAACCACTCATATAAACTCTCATAATTTGTACATGTATTCAGTCCAACAGCTTAGTTTGCTATTATCTAAAATCTATCGACATCTCCTCCCAAGTCACCTACCATGCTGGACTCATTTGCCAGCATGGTCACATGCCTACATGCTCACACATACTCCCAGCTTTTAAATGCCATAGGTTAGGATCAAACTCTGCCTACTCTGGTAACCTACCATTTCCTCTACTTCTTGGATCCTTCCTTCAGTCGTTCAAGGCTAAGATTTTCTGAGTTCTTACACTAAGGGAAAGAGGATGAAGAAGAATTAAAAATCCAGCTGAGTGGGCTCAGACAAGAGCAGGATTCAGAATCCAGAGCTACAAGGGACAAATTACTCACCAAATTTTCTTGGGAAACTTCATCTTTAGCCATTATCTCCTATACTTTCTCGGTTTTCAAAGTATAAGTAAGTCTTTCTTTGCATAATTTTATTCCATCCTCACAAAGCAATTTTTGAGAACTTGACAGAATCCAGAATCTTCGTACAGAGTTAAACGTTCATTTCTCTCTGCATCTTATATTCCTATTTGTATACCTGCATAAAGTAATAAAAGAAAAAAAGAACCTGCTATTCGTATCTGACTGTTTCATTTTTAACTTCCCGGTACCTGGAAGGCAGGATATTCCAAATATATCTGAGAAATGACAGACAATAAATGGTTACTGACCACCCTTATAGAATCCAGGGAGCCTCTCTCTAAGTAAGGTAAATATTCCAAATATATCTGAGAAATGACAGACAATAAATGATTACTGACTACCCTTAGAGCCTCTCTCTAAGTAAGGTAAATCTAAGAAGGGCCATTACCCAGATCTCTCTCTTCCCCAGAAAGGAAGAAATTCTAAACCTTTTTCATTATTTTTACTCTTATTTCTAACATTATCACTTTTTTATGCCAAATCACCTCTATTCTTCTATAAACCCATGGAAGACAGAATTGCAGAATTATACTCCATATTATAAGTAAAGCAGTACTGTTAAATGAATATATCTTTACACAACGAATATTACTATGTAAAGATTAAAATATCCTAAATACCAAACTACCACATAACTTATTTTGTAATCTTAAATAAGTGATATGTATCATATGAAAAGTTTAATTCCTCCATGTGTCATTAGGAAAGAAAAAGACTTTCATTTGTCATTCAAGTAATATCTAGACAGTAAATTAGAAGAAAGTAATCTTTCAAGAGAAAGTAGTTTAATTTAAAATTAGTAAGCAAGTAAAATGACATTAAGTTTACCTATGATTTATTTTCATGGGCCTCTCTGGGAAGAAACGAGAAATAATAACATCTGTTAACTATCAGGTTGAGCATGCATTTATTTTGATACAGGGTTGTATCAATATGATTATTTTCAGGTTGCCTCAAATTTATTTCCTCATAGTACCCCTTTAGCCATAAAATTGCAAGAGGGAAACCAGTATTCATTTGCAGTGATCCTATGTGTACACAGCAGGGTTTTGAAGAATATGTTCCTAACAAGAAAACTAAAGAACATAGAAGGCAAAACCACAAGCTGTTTTCTCTTTACATAACTTGCAGCTCAAATCCATTTGACCTGAAAACGTTTAGATGAATTGCAGGATGATAACTAGAGAGAAAAGAGCCAGTGTTTGTTAGTTCTTCCTCCTGCTTGGTTGGTTGAAGGAAGTCAGCAGAAATTACTTACTCCACAATCATTCTGCAAATTGGAATTTTTAAAGTTTCTGCTTTCCAATGAGGATTCTGACGCTCAAGGAATCTGAGTCAATGAGAGTATTCCAAATGGGTTGTGGAGAAATTGGATTTAAAATAACTTTTAATGGCATATAACAATTCTGAAGTTGTATATATGAGGAATCGTTAGAAAACCCATGGAGATGCATATTGTGAAAACACAATGAATGGATTTAACAAGTATTGCACCAAAATAAACATATTTTGTAATTCTATTTTTCCACAAACTCTCTGAAATGCCCCTATTTTTGGGAGATCTCTAAAAAATACGTTTAACTGAAACGCACTAGCCAAGAGATTTAGGAGAGAGTTTCATCTCTGGAACCTTCTGGGGACTGCCTTGAGGCAGATGCCAGCACTCACCACTTCATCCAGCTGGAGCTCCACCAAAGTGCTGCAGCTCACCTGCTCCAGGATGAAGTCAGGCCTGCGGGCTGCCTCGGGAATCTCGGGTTAGCGACTGTCCCGCATCCTCACAGTCAAGTACTGAAAACTTAGGAGACAAATGCCTGCCCAAAGCCACACAATCTGGTGTTTGTATGTGCATTGATCAGAGGAGGTGACATCGGGCCCAAAGGAAAGAAGTGTAAATCTCGCCGTCCTGTAGAACACAGGCACACAGGCACACACACACACCTTACACCTCGGGATGTCTTAGTTGCCCTCAGTGTGTTGGGATTTTCCAACCTGAGCAAACCCTTGCTTCAGTCTGAAAGGAATAAGGGTAAGGGGTGGAGGGGCTAATGTCTGGTGTCAAGAAAACAGGGAAAATGGGTGGGAGCGAGATGAAAAAGACCTCGAGATAAGAGAAAATTAACACAGAAGCAACCGAGCAACCGTTGAGTGAAATCCCAAAAACCAGTGACACCTGAGACCATGCGGGGCCCATGGCATCCCTGCCGGCCTCAGGCTACACCCTGGCACCGCGCGGTATCCAGCCTCCGCCGCCCTGTAAATCGTTACAAATGTCTGAAAGCAGGAGCCTCAGCAAAATACCTTGAAGTTAAAAGAAGAGAAATGGTCTTGGAAAGATTGTAATTGCAGCGAGGAAGCACGCCCGAAGCACACTCACCGCCCGCCAAGCCCCAGGTACTTGGCGCCGGCGGCGAATGTATTAGATTGGAAGGGCGGGAGGAGACAAGGAGCGCAATCCTAGCGGGCACAGGAGTTGTGAGGTTCAGCGCCCCCCGCGACGTCACCAAAGCAGGAGACTCCAAGAGACTATAAAGCGCGCCCGCAGCGCAGGATCCTCAGTTCTCCGCACGGCGCCCGGTAGCTTCTCCCGGGAGGGACCCGCGCTCCATCCCTGGGGCCCGGGAGCAGCCCCTAATTCTCTCTCCCCGAGGATCTCACCCTTCCCTTCTGCCAGAGCGCAAACTCCGCGGAAAAAGCGCTGCTCCTGATTCTTACCACCTGCTGGCTCAAAGCAATCGCTATAAAAAGCAAGGGCTGGGAGCTCCTCTCAGCTTGTTTCCAGGTGAGACCGAAGGCTTGCCCGGCGGCAAAGTGACCCTGCGGCAGAGAGGAACTTCGGGCGATTCGGCCGGCTCCACCCGCGGCGATGGACTCTTTCGCCGCCGCCGAGACCTGGACGGACGGCGCTGGAGGTGCGGGCGCCGACGGCCGGAACCTGAGTGCTGCGCTGGCGGCTGGGGCTGCCGCGGAGGCGCTGGGGACTGAGTGGCTGCAACTGCTAGTTCAAGCCGGTAACCTGTCCTCCTCCCTTCCATCCTCGGTGCCGGGACTGCCCACGACTTCCCCGGCGCCCTCGCAGCCCCGGGCCAACCTCACCAACCAGTTCGTGCAGCCGTCCTGGCGCATCGCGCTCTGGTCCCTGGCTTACGGCGTGGTGGTGGCCGTGGCCGTCTTCGGAAATCTCATTGTCATCTGGATCATCCTGGCCCACAAGCGTATGAGGACCGTCACCAACTACTTCCTCGTGAACCTGGCTTTCTCCGACGCCTCCATGGCCGCCTTCAACACGTTGGTCAACTTCATATACGCGCTTCACAGCGAGTGGTACTTCGGCGCCAACTACTGCCGCTTCCAGAACTTCTTTCCCATCACGGCCGTGTTCGCCAGCATCTACTCCATGACGGCTATTGCGGTGGACAGGTGAGGGGCAGGTGGCGGTTGTGGGACAAGGCTGGGCAGTGGGACACAGCTACAAAATGGGTTCTACACTACTAAAAGGGCTAAAAGTTGCTGGAGAAAGGCCACTAACAAGCTTGTAGCCCTCCAGTGGCCAAACCAGTTCCTGCTTCCATGGCTTTGCCCACTCCCTAACCTCCTGAGCCTTACTAAAGGGCAGCTAAAGGTTTGAAACAAGGCAGATAGGTGGGTGTGAAAATCTGGCGTCCAAGTAGGACAAACTCAGCGGGAAACTCTTCATCCTAGCAGACTTCCTCAAGTGACCTGGAACAAATATACAAAATGTATGTTTTCTGTAAAATGTACTCCGTGGTCACTATCCTGCCAGAGAAATGGGAGATGAACCAATGGGGCCCCTCTCTACGCTGCCTCCTCTGGTCTGCTGATCCTAGTCTCGCGGGCCCCCATTCCCTCACTGGGCCCTAAGGCCATCACTGCTTTGACCTCCACTCACGGAGGTCTATCAGAGACGGCAAGCTCCTTGCAAATGACTGCAGTCAGCTAGCGGTGCCCACGGTGTCTCAGAGTAATTTAATTTCCAGAATTCGGTAGAGCCTGTGAACTGGGCAAATCCTTGCCTCATGTGTGTTGATTAAAAAAAAATTTCATTGTATGGCTGCTTTAAATTTAGAATTTAATTTCTTGAATGTTTCCCCATCTACGATGGAAATTCTGAGACTATTTAGCACTTAAAAGAAGCTGAGTGAATCTCAAGTGTGCGTTGCCATACTAAAGTTTTTAAAAATTCTCCCTGTGGGGTGGGAGTGTGTGTATTGGATGTTATGGAATGTGCATACTTGCAGAGAGCAAATAGTGAATCTCTTCCTGGTACTGAAATTGGCTACGCTTTCGCTGAATAGTATGGTAAAATGGAGCACATCAGTTCAATCCAGTCTCAGCTTTGTGATTGACAGCTGCATGTGAGTTGCATAAGGCTGATGCCACTTAACCTTAAACGTAAATATTCTCATCTGCGTAAAGCAAAGCACACTTTTTTTTACTCACCTATTTCAAAATAAAATAAGGTTAAAAATTCTTACTATATTCAACTGTTACTGTGAGAAAGCAAGTGATCTCCATCAGCCCATCCTCTGTTTACTATTGAATTAATGAGCAGAATGGTATTAATAGCATAAATCTATAGAAACTGTATTTTCACATGCCATGCCCAGAGAGCGAAAGTGAGGGAGAAGTGGTGAGATGCAACTAATTGGGGTAAACAGAAAAATCACACTTTGCTAAAGCTTCTGAAATTCTCAGTATTCCTTCCCCTTGGTCTCTGGTTTCCCACACATAGTCACTCTTCATTTCTGCCAGAGATATTTGGTTTCTTTAAGTGTGTGGTTTTTAATATGATCAGGAGGAGATGTGTGAGCATATAATATTATAGAAATGCTCAGTCGTCTTAATGTTGAATTGAATTATAAAATTTGATGAAAATCTTATTGCACATGAAACTGGTACTAAAGTCTGAGGGGGCAAACAAGGTTATTTTTCCAGTTTCTTTTGCCAATATTTCTGAAGTAGGCTTGATGTGAACTGATAATGTAAGGCTACTTCATTACATTCACTGATTTTGAAAGTAATATATTTATTCACAACTTGTTAAAAACATCCAATCACTAAATCTATACAAAATAGAGCAGACAGATCTGAGGTGTACGATAAAATGATTGAAAAATCTGAAGTGTACTCTTGGCATGCTGAAAAGCCCTAAAACAGTTTAAAAGAACATTATTTGAGCAGTGAAAAAAGGAATGGAAGATAGAGGAAAATTTATTAAAGATAATTCTTAAAATCAAATGCTATACAAATATAACAGCAGTTATAATTCTCATTGGCTAACTAGTCCTCGGAGACTTTCTGCATAGGTGTCTTATCAAACAAGAGGTGGAAAAACTGCCCCTGCAATACTTGCAGTCATTTTCCAGGTGAAGTTTTCAAGGTTTACACCACAGAACGCTCAAGAGTGTTCTGGTTGCTTTAATTAGTTGCATCACCTTACCTGCCTCATTTATTGGAGAACATAGTGCATAGTATGTTTTCGAATTAGTTTTCCTATACAATTAATCCTTTACTGAAATAACACCTGACTCATTCTCATTGCTAAAGAACTACATTGTTAGACTGCAATGTGAGCACTTCCACTGCTCAACTGTGAGGCTATTTCATCTGCGTTTAATATAACCTGCATTGTGTCATTCCAGCCTAAGGAAACATGTTCAACTTATTCTTTCCCTTTACCTAGAGTCCCTGAAAAACTTTTCTTAATGGCCTAACATCCAGCTTCCAGTTCTACACATTGCTTTCTTGTATGGAAGGCTACTCATCAGCCATCACCTCTTCTACCCATCTCTACACATGGTGGAATTCCTTTTTCTTCCACTATCCTGCCCGGCTTTGCCCTTTTGAAATGTAACAATTAGGTATAAAACCCTTCAAAGACGCTAATCATAGAGCTGAGAGGCAAACCACTGTAGTCCACTCCAAGGGCCACTGTTCTCTGAACCTCTGCACTATTCTGCATCCTAATTATTTGTAAAGACAGTAGGTTTTGATAAGACAGTTTATTCAAGAAAAACATTAATTTAGCATTTGTTTATATGCACATGTAAGATAAATATATATGTAGGATAAATTATGCTTAGTCAAGAATATAAAGAATAGAAAAACATTAATACAATAGTTAATAAAATACAAGTATTTTGACTCTTGTTTTATGGCATCTACTACTTGATATATGGGGATATTAGAAAGTAGTTTAAAGTTTTCTTCTACTTTCTAAGCACATGTTTTGTGAATAAATTAGGAACTCTGGAAATATTTTTATTAACATTATAATCATTTTAGGGCACATGGTCCAGTATTGATCTGGATATTAAAGAACTTTTAAAACTGCATTCTCAATTTATTTGTAAACCTTGAGTCATTAAATGTTTTTAGTTTAATGTTTCCTATTAGAACAGAAGCATTAACAAATGTAGCAAAAAATACATTATATTCTTTAAACCCAGAGATATACCTAACATGAATATTTATTCCTTAAAAGATCTATTTATTTGAAAGCCAGAATTGAGAGGGAGGGAGAGAGACAGAGACAGATTGATCTTCCACCAGCTGGTTCACTTCCCAAATAGCCACAATGCCCAGCTTCATCTGGGTCTCCAACATGAGTGTAGGGGTCCAAGGACTTGGGCCATTTTCTGCTGATTTTACAACTGTATTAGCGGAGAGCTGGATTGGAAGTAGAACAGCAGGTACTCAAACCAGAGCACATACATGAAACAAGAGTTGCAAGCAACAGCTTAACCCAGTACACCACAACACCGGCCCCATGGAAAATTATTAAAAGAACTATTTCTCTGAACTCTAAATTTTAAACAAATTTTAAATAAAAATGATTCTTACATGCTATTCTTAATTTCCTTAAGGAAATTCTATTTCATGCATTACAGTAAAGTCACTACACAAAGCTCCATGAGGGGCCTTTGAAAATAATTGTAAATATATATACAGTCATATAACTCAACTTGCTAACTGGTGATCTAAAAGTATTGGTAGATGTTAGTGTTCTGTAAACATTGTAGATAAAATACTTTGACAAGTGTTTAATCAGAATTTGAGTAACCTGAGCCATTCTTACCCCTCTGCACTCCAGAGAATATCACTGCCTATGCAGTTGACATTCCTCATTAGTGTCACTGTCATATTGACTCATTATTTCACCCAGATGATGAGCCTGATGAGTGAGTTCAGTCCAAGATTGGTTTCTCTTCTCCTTTGAATTATTTTTAAGATATTAACTAACACTATGCACTGGAAAATTTTACTGTAAACCTTTGGTACTTTCTAAAATTTGCAGTTCTTAAAAATTTAAAGTCCCAGTTGCATAAACTAAAATTATTGCTCCAATAAGCTGTGAAATTTCTATTAAAATTACAGCTCCAGTTCTTACAAATTAATCATGTGCACATGGTAAAAACAATAAATATACATTAATTGAGCAAATGAAACAATCATAAAAGAGTAAGATATAAGTAGAAGTGGCTCTTACAGGAATAGCAAACCTATGTTTGATATTGAAGTTACATGACACATGGTAGGGAAGAATCTGTCCTAAAGGAATTGGCTGTGTATTTAATAGGTTTAGTGTTAAAAAGAAACCCTTAATATAACATTATATATTAAGAAAAATATATAACCCCAATATAAAGAAGAAAATATATAAATAGAAATCTCACAATGTCTAACAAGAATAAAACCACTAGTTGCGTATGCTGTGTTTCCATTTTCTGATCGTGTGTTGGCTTTGATTACTCAAATCTGAATTTTGTACACTGTATCCAGTGGATGTTTCAGTCCTCTATTTTCTGGACCTTTCCAGGAAAAACACTATGGCTACTAGCTGTGAGTGTCCCTTCTTGGGTGCCAACTTTTCTGATCTCTGCTTCCTCCTGAGCCTCTTTTCCATGGCTGTGTTGATGAATCTCTGCCTTCATGTAATATTTAAATGCATAGGTTCTTCCATGCTAGATCCTTGGCTTGATTTTTCTTTTTCTTGTCCTCAAGTAATATTATCTATACCATGTCTTCATTTATCCTTTTAAATGAACTCATCTTTTTGTCTAATTTTTTGTCTGGATTTCAGAAGACAAAGATTTTGTACAATGAGAAAAAATATAAATGAAAAAATTAGGTGAGAAATACATATTTATATAAATATAAACATAAAAATATATGGTAATGTTCTACCTTTACATTTATTTATATCTATGAAACAAGACCGAAGAATTCTAATAACTTTTGAAAGTTGAATTTGTAATAAAACTGAGTTTATGAATAACTACACACAAAAAAAGTTAATAATATGATCTCTATGTGGCAAAACAATAGTACACACACATTCCTTAACTGCTAAAAATTACTGGCACTTGAGTTTCAAACTTCAGAAATGAAAAAGTATCCTCAACCACACTGTCAAAAATGCAAAAACCAGTTTCCTGTAAGTTTTCGTTTAGCATTCCTATGAGTAGGCCATAGGGATGGTGCCAAAGCATAACTCTTGATGAAATTCTTAGGTTACTAAACCTATATCTGAGCACAGTTTCCAAATTATCTGGTTTGATCCAAGGATATAATTGCAATTCTAAGCTATAAAAATAGCAATTAAATCAAAGCCTGTGTAAAATGCCCTCTTCAGTGGATTCCTACTCACTTCCTTCAATTTTAATAGGTAAAAACCAATTTAACCTTATATTCACTTGATTACTTTATAATTTATTTAGTAATCTGGATTTCATGCTTGCCATGTTTAATATAATCCAATGATTTTAACACCAACATCAACACAGATGGAACTGCTTCCAGTTTTCATGTGACATGCAAGGGTCTTGCTGTTGCTTGTGCCTGGGACTCCAGCACCATTTGCTAAGAGGTACAGAGGGAACTTCCTCAGGTCAGGTGTGGATTTTTTTGTGCGTTGCTAAGGGACTCTACCCTACCCCCAAGCTGATTGCACAGAGTAAGTGAACACAGACCCGGGGCTTATGCCCAGAATTCCCACAGTTGCAGGATATAGGGGATCGACTCACCACACTGCAGACTATGCTGGCTCCAGTGCCTTCTAGCAACAGCATGGCTGCTTGCTGTCTGAGTCAGAACCAACTCCAGCTGTGATTCTACCACATCCAGTTGAATGTGGTGGTTTTTTGGAGTGAGGAGGAGGAGAATGGCAATGTGGCCTCCCCCAAAGGAGCAAAATAGTCACTCAGCCCCCAGTCAGCTCCACAGGCCTTACTCAAAGTCTGTGTTGGACCATGAAATTCTCCCTCAAAGCTGCCGGTTGCTGGGCTCTGTAGTCCATGGGCTCTGGCAATTACTTCCTACATTGTTGTGGGAAGGTGGAGACTCCCAGCTAGGAACCAGCTGCTTTCTGTAGATGCAGGGTATGCCTTGTTGCCTGTCTTTTTTTCTCATATCTTAGTCCTGGTATCTTATGTCAATGCAGCTTCACTCTTCAACCATCTTGCATCTGTAGAACTATTAGTATTATTATTGACTTTTTTCTAATTTTATTCACTTTTATATTACATACTTTTCTTATGACCTTTATTTCCTCATTTATTTCTTTCTGCTTATTTTGAGTTTCATTTAAGTTTCTAAAAGTGGATGCATGACTGCAATGACCAGTAGTGGGCCAAGTAAAATCTGGGAGCACAGAACTCTATCAGGATCTTCCACAAGGGTGCAGGAACCCAAGGACTCAGGCTATCATCTGCTGTCTTTCCAGGTCATTAGCATATAATTGGACTCAAACTAGTACTTATTTAAAAAGGGGGGAAGGGGAATTCCAGCATTGCAGGTGCCAGCTTAACCTGCTGCACAACAAGCTGGCCCTATAGTTCTTAATTTCTTGTGATTTATTCTTCAATCCTTTGTTTATTTTGGAGAATGTTCTTTACCTTCTCATATTTGCTAATTTCCCAAGTATCTTTCTGTTGTTGATTTCAAATTTATTTTATTGATTGAGAACAAATCATAAAAATTAAGCTTTGTAGCTTTAAATTCTTTTAACTTTTATTTAATGAATATAAATTTCCAAAGTACAGCTTTTGGGTTAAAGTAGCATTTCCCCCCCATACCCTCCCATCTGCAACCCTCCTATCTCCCGCTCCCTCTCCCACCCCATTCACATCAAGATTCATTTTCAATTCTCTTTATATACAGAAGATCAATTTAGTATATATTAAGTAAAGATTTCAACTGTTTTCACCCACACAGAAACAAAAAGTGTAAAATACTGTTTGAGTACTGGTTATAGCATTAATTCACATAGAATAACACATTAAGGACAGAGGTCCTACATGGTGAGTAAGTGCACAGGGACTCCTGTTGATTTAACAATTGATGCTTTTGTATAAGGCATCAGTAATAGCCCTAGACTCTAGTCATAAGTTGACAAGGCTGTAGAAGCCTTTTGAGTTCGTTGGCTCCGATCTTATTTAGACAAGGTAATAATCAAAGTGGAAGTTCTCTCCTCCCTTCAGAGAAAGGTACCTGCTTCTTTGATGGCCTGTTCTTTCCACTGAGATCTCACTTGCAGAGATCTTTCATTTAGGGTTTTTTTTTTTTTCCCCCAGAGTGTCTTGGCTTTCCATGCCTGAAATGCTCTCATGGTCTTTTTAGCCAGATCAAATGCCTTAAGGGCTGATTCTGAGGCCATTCTATGAGTTTGTGTGTCCTGCTTCCCACGTTGGATCATTCTCTCCTTTTTAATTCTATCAGTTAGTATTAGCAGACACTAGTCTTGTTTATGTGATCCCTTTGACTCTTAGACCTATCATTATGATCAATTGTGAACTGAAACTGATCACTTGGACTAGTGAAAGTTTGCTTTAAGAGGCTGAGTCAAGGAGACAGAGGTTTCCCATCCTTGACTCACTTCCCGAATGCTCAGCAGCCCAGGCTGGTTCAGGGATAGCCCAGGAGCTGAAAATTCAGGTCTCCCATGTGAGAGGCAAGAGGGAAGTTACCTGAACTGTCACAGCTGCCTCTGCCCTATAATATACATTCACAGGTTGCTAGATTTGGGAATCGGAGCTAGGTATTGTATCCTAGCACTTTTAGACAGTATGCAAGTATCCTAACTGTTAGATTAAATAACAACTATTCTTTTAAAAGTTTTGAAACTTATTTTATAGAATAGATATGGCATATCTTAGAGAATGTTCCATACTGCTGAAGAATGTCTGCCGCTGCTGTAAGATTGAGTGTTGTATATATGATACAGCTAATTCATGGACAGTATAAGTCTTAAAATGTTCTCACTGATTTTATATCTAATTGTATGCTTATTGAAATATACAAGTATTGGATTGAATTGCTTATTCCCTTTTAAATCTGTTTAAATCTGTTTGTCTCCATATATGTTGAAACTCTCTTGTTAAGTATATGTTTACCTTTCTGTATTATCATAACTTACTGCATTTGTAGAAACTTTTTTTGTCTTAAAAATCTATTTTGTCGCTGACACCGTGGCTCACTAGGCTAATCCTCTGCCTGCGGCGCTGGCACACCGGGTTCTAGTCCCGGTCAGGGTGCCGGATTCTGTCCCGGTTGCCCCTCTTCCAGGCCAGCTCTCTGCTGTGGCGAGGGAGTGCAGTGGAGGATGGCCCAAGTGCTTGGGCCCTGCACCTGCATGGGAGACCAGGAGAAGCACCTAGCTCCTAGCTTCGGATCGGCGCTGGCCGCAGCGGCCATTGGAGAGTGAACCAATGGTAAAGGAAGACCTTTCTCTCTCTCTCTCTCACTGTCCACTCTGCCTGTCAAAAAATCTATATTATCTGATATGATGTGGCCATTCCACTTATTTTACTTATTTATTCTTATGCAATATTTTTGTGGTATGTTCTTTTGTTTTGCTTTAAATCTCCTTGCATTTTTTATCTGATTCATTTTCTTAATGTGCGTAAGAGGTACCATTTGATTCTAATATTTTCCCTCAATAAAATCCCCTACAACTTACTTAAAACCGGACTGTTGTTTTTAACTCTTACTTATCTAGGAATTTATTTCAACTTTGATTTTGTATGATTTTAGCAATTTTCTCTTTAATACTTTGAATGTCATTCCATTCTGTTTTATACACTTCTAACAATTATATCTATGATACTGTGTGGCATTCCACTTTCTGAGATTTTAAGATATACAAATTTCATGTATTGTCAATATTATAAATTCAGGAACATAGTGATACTTCCCACCCTACCTTCCTTCTCACCCACACTCCTACACATCTTATTCCTCCCTCTCCTATTCCCATTCTTAATCTTTACAAAGATCTATTTCTAGTTATCTTTTAGTGTAGGGTTAGTCTTATGAGTATAAAGAATTCAACAAATAGTATGAAGAAAAAAAGAACTATACCTTAATAGTTGAAACAAGGGCTATAAACAATCATGAAATCTCAATGTGAATTTCACTCCTGTAGTTTTTATATATAGAACCATGTCATTTGTCAATAGGGATAATTTGACTTCCTTCTTTATAATTTGTATCCATTTGATTTCTTTTGTTTTCCTAATGTCTCTGGTTAAAACTTACAGAAATATATTGAATAGCAACGGTGAGACTGGGCATCCTTGTCTGGTTATAGATTTTAGTGGAAATGCTTCCAAGTTTTCTCCACTCAATAAGATGCTGGCTACAGGTTTGTCATAAATTGCCTTGATCGTGTTGAGGAATGTTCCTTCTATACTAGTTTTGCTTAATATTCTTTTCCTCATTTATCATGAACTTTTTTTAACTTTAATAAATATAAATTTCCAAAGTACAACTTCGGGATTATAGTGGCTTTTTCCCCTCAAAACCTCCTTCCCACCCGAAACCATCTCATCTCTCACACCCTCTCCCTTCCCATTGACATCAAGATTCATTTTCAATTATCTTTATATTCAGAAGATCAATTTAGTATATACTAAGTAAAGATTTCAAAAGTTTGCACCCACACAGAAACACAAAAATGCTTTTTCTGCATTTATTGAGATAATCATCAGTTTGTTAATGTGATGTACCACATTATTGATCTGTGATGCTGAATCATCTGAGCATATGAGGAATACATCCCATTTGTTCCAGGTGAATGATCTTTGTGATGTATTGTTGGATTCCATTATCCAATATCTTTGAGAATTTCTTCTTTATTCATCAGGGATACTAGTTTATAGTCTTCTTTCTCTGTCTTTTTCTCATTAGGAATTAATGTGATGTTGATCTCATAAAGGATTTTAGGAGGATTACCTCTTTCAATTGTTTTGAATAGCTGAAGAAAAATTAGAATTAGTTCTAAAAAAAAAAAAAAAAACCTGGTAGAATTCAGCAATGAAGCCATCTGGTCCTGGTTTTTCTTTGTTGGGAGAATCTTTAATCCAAGTTCCATCTTAGTTTTTGGTCCATTTAGGTTTTCTGTGTCTTCATGACACGAGTTTGGTAGATTGCATGTATCCAGGAATCTATCCATTTCTTCCAGGTTTTCTAATTTGGTGGAATACAGCTCTTTGTAGTAATTTCTGATTCTTTTTTATTTCTGTGGTATCTGGTATCTGTTACATTTTCTTTTATCTTTGATTTTATTGGTTTGGTTTCTACCTCTTTTTTGGTTGGTAAGGCTAATGGTATATCAATTTTATTTTTCAAAAAAAAATCTCTTCATTTCACTGATCATTTGTAATTTTAGTGTCAATTTTGTTCTATAATTTTAATTATTTCTTTCTATCAATTTTGGGTTTCATTTTTTTGTTTTATTTCTAGGTCCTTAAGCTGCATTGCTACCTCATTTGGTGCCTTTCTAATTTCTTGATGTAGGCACAAATTGGTATAAATGTCTCTTAATACTGCTTTGGTTGTATCTCATGGGTTTTATGTTATGTTATCTCCATTTCCAGAATTTTTTTATTTCTCTTTTGATTTCTTCTGTTATCCATTTTTCATTCAGAAGCATGCTGTTCAATCTCAATGTGTTTGCCTATGTTGTAGAGATACTTGAGTTGTTGATCACAATGGGATGAATCTTGAAATTAAGAAGATGTACGGTATGATTGTGATGTTTTTGAACTTTGAGACTTGCTTGTAGCCTAGCATATTGTATATCCTAGAGACGGCTCCATGCCTTAGTGAGAAGAATGTATATTCTGCAACTGTTGGATGGAAAGTTCTGTAGATATCAGTTAGGTCCATTTGGTCCATACTGTTGATTAACTCTGTTTCTGTGTTGGTTTTCTGTCTGGTTGATCTGTCCATTGCTGAAAGTGGAATGTTAGTCACTCATTACTATTGTAGTGGAGTCTGTTTCCTTTTAGATCCATTAAGTTTCTTTTAAATAGCCAGGTGCTCTGGCATTGGTAGCACATATATATAGTCATATTTTCTGTTGATCTGATTCTTTAATCATTACATAGAGCCTTCCTATTTCTCTTAACAATTTTTCTGTTAAAATATATTTTATCTGATATCAGGATGGCTACACCTGCTCAGTTTTATTTTATATTATCATAGAACAACTTTTTCCATCTTTTCACATCCAGTCTGTACTTTGATGGTAAGGTTATGTTTCTTGTAGGTAGCAAATAGATGGCTCTTTTTTTTAATCCATTCAAGTAGCATGTATCTTTTAATTGGGGATTTTAGGCCATTTACATTCAATGTTACTATTGATAAGTAACATTTCTGTAAATATTCCTATTCTGCCTTCACATTCTTTCATCATGATGACTATCTGTATTTCTGTGTGTAACCCATCCTTAAGCATCTTTTGAAAGGAGGATGATTAGTGACAAATTCTTTCAATTACTGTTTGTTGTGAAAGGTATTTATTTCACACATATTCACATATATTCATGAATGAGAGCTTTGCAGGATACAGTATTCTAGGCTGACAGTTTTTTTCTTCTAATACATGGAATATGTCTCCATTTTTTCCTAGCCTGTAGGGTTTCTGATGAGAAGTCAGCTGTGAATCTAACTGGAGAGCCTCTGAAATTAATCTAGTATTTCTTTCATGCAAATTTTAGAATCTTTGTTTTACTTTTGAAAGTTTAACTACAATGTTTCATGGTGAGGATCTTTTCTGTTAATGTCTATTAGGAGTTTTATGTGTTTCCTGTGCTTGGACATCCCTTTCTTTCTCCAAATTGGGAGTTTTCTGTAATTATTTCACTAAATAGGCCTTCTAATCCATTATTTCTTTCCACATCTTCAGGAACTCCTAACACCCACATGTTGGGTCAGTTGATGGAACCCAATAAATCTGCAATGTTTTTAATTTTTCTAATTATTTTTGGTCTAAATGAAAAATTTCCAAATATTTGTCTTCTTGCTTGGATATCCTTTCTTCTGACTGACTCATGAAGTCTATTGTTCATTCCACATTTTTTGACATACTAAATTCTTCATTTCTATTTCATTTTGATTTCTGTTCAAATCTCAAATTCATTGGAAAATTTTCATTCTTGTCATATTGATTTCTTTAATCCAGGAATTTGCTACTCCTTGCTTCTGAGTAATACTATGAATAATCTTTTGATTCAGGCATTTCATCAATCTCTTCGTCTTCACATTCTGATACTGAAGTTTTGTTGTGCTCCTTGGAGTTCATGTTGTCTTCCTTATTCTTGTTTCTTGAGTTTCTGCTTTTATTTTTTAGGCATTTGTGGGGATACTTGTTTCTTTTCTCTGATGGGTTTTATCTTTGAACTCTCCCTCTGTCTTAGTGGAGTGGCTGCTGTTTCATTGAATACTCAGAGGTGTGTCCTGGGTGTGGCCAGGGAGCTCTGGTCACTGTTCTAGTATAGGGTAAGTTTACATGGTGACATCCAAGTTGGGCATGGTAGATCTCTTCTTTTTTTTTTTTTTTAACTTTTATTTAATGAATATAATTTCTAAAGTACAGCTTATGGATTACAATGGCTCCCCCCCCATAACTTCCCTCCTACCCCCTGCTCTCTCTCCCCTTCCATTCACATCAAGATTCATTTTCAATTATCTTTATATACAGAAGATCAATTTAGTATTTACTAAGTAAATATTTCAACCATTTGCAACCACACAGAAACAAAAAGTGTAAAATACTGTTTCAGTACTAGTTATAGCATTAATTCACATAGTACAACACATTAAGGACAGAGATTCTATATGGGGAGTAAGTGCACAGTGACTTCTGTTGTTGACATAACAAATTGACACTCTTGTTTATGGCGTCAGTAATTGCACTAGGCTCTTGTCATGAGTTGCCAAGGCTATGGAAGCCTTTTGAGTTCGCCAACTCTGATCGTATTTAGACAAGGTAATAAAGTGGAAGTTCTCTCCTCCCTTCAGAGAAAGGTACCTGCTTCTTTGGCCTGTTCTTTCCACTGGGATCTCACTTGGGAGATCTACTCTTATTAGCAGAAAAGGTAGGGTATGGTCACCTCTCTTGGTGTAATCACAGCCTAACCTCCTCTCTTCCAATGCGATCAGTGTTCAGGTGTTAGCCTTCTTTGGGTTCAATTTTCATCCAGGCTTCTACCTGAACTGCAGAGTATCTGTGCATTCTTTAATGTGGGCGTGGATCCCAACTGCAGTGTCCTACCCTAGGCAATCAAGGAGTTCTTAGCATGTGGTGATGTACACAGTGATTGCCCAGAGACTCAGCTACACCTTGAACCTTCTCATGTAGTCACAGAATTCCCACAGTCATGGAGTACAGAGGATCCAATCCATTCCACTTTACTGTCCTATCCACAGAAAGGCTGAAACATTTCCTGAGCCAGCTGCCTGTTGATGCTCCACCTAGGCAGTTTGAGCCCTGGAGCCTATGATATGACTGCGAAGTGCCCCAGCCTCTCAACATAAGTTGTTGCCCAGCCCCCTATCAATCCTCAGAGCTAGAATAAAATTCAGTGGGGAATTGCAGACTTCTCCCTCTGGTAAAAATCCCTGGATCACACACATGCACAATTGCTGCCAGCCACGGCTCTGCTTGTTTCACAATCCTGCCGAGAAGATGGCATCTAATTCCCACAAGTTGCTGAACACATACACAAGAGCCGCTGCACCTGATACCTGCTTATATCCAATATGGCACCCACCCTTTCTCAGCAGGTTGCCATGCACCGTCCTGGGGGAATGGGAAAATCAAAACAGGCCCCTTTTTTCCACTGAGTCAGTGGGCACCCTGTTACTCCAAGACAGTGAAGTCTGCTAGGCTCTCCCTCCAGCTATATCACCAGTGGCATGGGCTGCCGCACTCCGATCTCACCTTGTTCTCCAAAGCTTGTGCTTTCCCTGGCTCTGGGCTGCTGGGGTCATGTGTTGTGCCTATGCTCATTGCCGCACATCTGCATCTTCCACACAGATCTATGTCATCTCTTCTTGCACAGAATCTCCACTGTAATCTTCCCTCCAACTCCCCCCTGAAAACTTTTTCCACATTTGTTTGCTATTTCCCTAGCCTAGATCATTCTTCCCTTTCCCTATTCTCCATCTTGGAATCTCCACAGTGTGAAATTTCAATTCATGTATAAATTGTGTACTGATCAAAATAGGGTAATCAACATTTCTCCTTTTTTGACATTACATATGTTTGAACCTTTCTGACTTCTGTTTAGCATGAAATATTTTCTGTTAACTTTATTATGGCTCCCATGTGTGCAATGAATTGCTTTTCCCTTGCTGAATGCAAAGATTTTGTTTTTATCTTGTCCCTCACTTCCAAGATTTTAATTTTGTTAAGCTTTTTGCTTATTGGATTAATATTCTTCATCTAACTTAAGTGCTTTTCAGGCATTATTTTCAAAATTATGTTTTCCATTCCTTTCTTCATCCATTGGGACTCTGAGTATGCATATGTTTGTATATTTTATAGTGCCCCATAGATTCCTGAAGCTCTGTTCTTTATTCTTAATTTTTTAAACATTTCTTTTTAAGTTTGGAAAATCTCTACTAATATATCTTTAGGTTCCTTGATGCCTTATTCATCCAGCTCAAAAATATCTACATAGATTTGTTGTTGCTGCTGTAATTTTCACCTGAAGAATTTCTATGATTTCTTTAAATTTGTCTCCTTGGAAGTCTATATTCAATGAATCATCTCATTTTAAATTCAAATCATGGCTTCTTGTAGTTTTCTGAACATACCTGTAATAAATTCTTTGACGTCTTTGCTAAATGAATTCCTAAGCCCGCTCAAAGATAATCCCCAATTATTTAAATTATTTCTGTGTATGGGCCACATTTTCCTATTTCTTTTATGTATCATAATTTTCTGTTGAATATTGGACCTATTTCATAATATAGAAATTCTGAATTCTAAGTCCCCCACTGCACCCTGGAGCTTATTGTTATTGTGAGGATCTTGCTTGTTGTTTAATGGCTTGCTAATTATTGCACTCTAGTTCCCTCATTGTTTATGAACCAAGGTGTCACTACTTCATTTCATGTTTTTATTTTTAAATCCAACACTCAGATATTTGCCTCTGGATCAGCCAATTAGTCAATGTTTAGCCATTGATTGTACTTAAGTATTTTGAGCAGGTAAAATTTCACCATTTACCAATGTATTTTTATTGTGAGTATATTTACACATCTTGGGAATTCACAACTCTTTTACACTTATCCAGGATATTGTGGCTTTCAGAGGCTTTCCCTAGGCTCTCCTAAGTGATGGCAGACCTCCGTATAACTGCTCTCTCTCCCTTTGAATCATCCTATTAGATTTGAAACTGGCTGGCAGTCTTGTTTTGTTCAATTAAAAACTAATTCCTGGAGCAAGGACAGTCTATTCAATAAATGGTGCTGGGAAAATTGGATTTACACGTGCAGAAGCATGAAGCAAGACCCCTACCTTACACCTTACACAAAAATCCACTCAACATGGATTAAAGACCTAAATCTATGACCTGACACCATCACGTTACTAGAGAACATTGGAGAAACCCTTCAAGATATTGGCACAGGCAAAGAATTTCTGGAAAAGACCCGGGAGGCACAGGCAGTCAAAGCCAAAATCAACTATTGGGATTGCATCAAATTGAAGTTTTCTGTACTGCAAAAGAAACAGTCAGGAGAGTGAAGAGACAACCGACCGAATGGGAAAAAAATATTTGCAAACTATGCAACAGATAAAGGGTTAATAACCAGAATCTACAAAGAGATCAAGAAAATCCACAAAAACAAAACCAACAACCCACTTAAGAGATGGGCCAAGGACCTCAATAGACATTTTTCAAAAGAGGAAATCCAAATGGCCAACAGGCACATGAAAAAATGTTCAAGGTCACTAGCAATCAGGGAAATGCAAATCAAAACCACAATGAGGTTTCACCTCACCCCGGTTAGAATGGCTCACATGCAGAAATCTACCAACAACAGATGCTAGCGAGGATGTGCGGAAAAAGGGACACTAACCCACTGTTGGTGGGAATGCAAACTGGTCAAGCCACTATGGAAGTCAGTCTGGAGATTCCTCAGAAACATGAAGATAACCCTACCGTTCGACCCAGCCATCCCACTCCTTGGAATTTACCCAAAGGAAATGAAATTGGCTAACAAAAAAGCGGTCTGCACCCTAATGTTTATTGCAGCTCAATTCACAATAGCTAAGACCTGGAACCAACCTAAATGCCCATCAACAGTAGACTGGATAAAGAAATTATGGGACATGTACTCTTTAGAATACTATACCGCAGTAAGAAACAATGAAATCCAGTCATTTGCAACAACATGGAGGAATCTGGAACACATCATGCTGAGTGAAATAAGCCAGTCCCAAAGGGACAAATACCATATGTTCTCCCTGATCAGTGACAACTGACTGAACACCAAAAAGGAAACCTGTTGAAGTGAAATGGACACTATGGGAAACGGTGACTTGATCAGCATAGCCCTGACTGTTAATGAACAACTTAATACATTATCCCTCTTAGTAGTTTTTTTGTCTGTTCTACTTAATATGACTGGTTTAATTCTGTAATTAATACAGTTATTCCTAAGTGTTGAAATTTAACTGAAATGTGATTCCTGTTGAATATAAGAGTGGGAATAAGAGAGGGAAGAGATGTACAATTTGGGACATGCTCAAGCTGACTTGCCCCAAATGGTAGAGTTAGAAACATACCAGGGGACTCCAATTTAATCCCATCAAGGTGGCATGTACCAATGCCATCTCACCAGTCCAAGTGATCAATTTCAGTTCACAATTGATCATAATGAAAGGACTAAGAGTCAAAGGAAGCACATAAACAAGTCTAGTACCTGCTAATACTAACTGATCGAATAAATAAAGGGGAGAGTGATCCAACATGGGAAGTGAGATACTCAGCAGACTCATAGAATGGCAGATGTCCTAAACAGCACTCTGGCCTCAGAATCAGCCCTAGAGACATTCCGATCTGGCTAAAAAGCCCATGAGAGTATTTCAGGCATGGAAAGCCAAGACACTCTGGGGGAAAAAAAAAAAAAAAGCCTAAATGAAAGATCTCTGAGTGAGATCCCAGTGGAAAGAACAGGTCTTCAAAGAAGGAGGTACCTTTTTCTGAAGGGAGGAGAGAACCTCCACTTTGAATATGACCTTGTCTGAACAAGATAAGAGTCGGTGAACTCAAAAGGCTTCCATAGCCTTGGAAACTCATGACTGGTGCATAGGGAGATTACTGATGCCATAAACAGGAGTGTCAATTGGTAAAGTCAACAACAGGAGTCACTGTGCACTTACTCCTCATGTAGGATCTCTGTCCTTAATGTGCTGTACATTGAGACTTAATGCTATAATGAGTACTCAAACAGTATATTTCGCTTTGTGTTTCTATGGGGGTGCAAACTGTTGAAATCTTTACTTAATGTATACTAAACTGATCTTCTGTTAATTTCTTCTTTTTTTCTTTTTATCAATTCCCAACTTGACTCTCACTGGGATTAAACATGACAATAGGTCTGATCTGATTTCATCATCATTTAAAAAATCATCTATTTTTCACTTTATGTTTGTGTGGGAGCAAACTGTTAATCTTTACTTAATGTATGCTAAACTGATCTTCTGTATATTAAGATAATCGAAAATGAATCTTGATGTGAATGGAAGGGGAGAGGGAGTGGGAAAGGGGAGGGATGCGGGTGGGAGGGACGTTATGGGGGGAAGCCATTGTAATCCATAAGCTGTACTTTGGAAATTTATATTCATTAAATAAAAGTTAAAAAAAATAAATAAAACTTATTTTATTAGCCGTTTCTAATTTTCACCACTCAATCCTCTATAGTTTTCAACAAAACCCTTACTATTTTTTTCCATGCTCTACTCTATAAAAAGGCACTCTCCTGCAACAGGGTAGCAGAGTTAATAGTTCTCACAGATGTGTACATCTGTGTAGGGCAGGACTTTCCTACCAAGAGCCTGAGAGGAAACTGTAGACCCAGGCTGCAGCTGCTCTTAGAGATTACTACAATGTTGAATACTTAACTAATGTGACTTTTGTTTACTTTTCAAAATTTTAATATTTAATTTTGTCCATTTGTTTCATTGGTTTTGGGGGAGAGAATTTCTGTATCCTCAGTCTACTGTGGAGTTTTGAATATCCTTTATATATTTAGGTATGAATGCTTTGTCAGGTATGGTTTTTTAAAATATTTCCCAATCTGTATCTTTCTATTCCATTTGTAATATCTTTTGAAGAGCAAAAGTTTTCAATTTTCATCAAACTTAATACGTTAGTGCTTTTCCTTATGAATTATGCCTTCATTGTCACATCTAAGACCGCTTTGCCTATACTCTGGCTACAAAGATTTTATCTGGGTTTCTTCCTTTTTTAAATAAAGTTTGTGTGCATGCCACTCTGCCTTTCAAATAGACAATGGCGTGGGGTAATCAAGTGTGAAGATGGAGATCTTCATCCTCCAGTCGACTCCCCTAATGGTTACGACTTCCAGGTAAAGGACAGGCTGAAATCGGGACTCAAGAAATCCAGCTCAGTCTTCCAGATGGTTTGCAGGATCCTGAATAATTGGGCCCTCTGAAACTGCCTTCCCAGGCACATTAGCATGAAGCTGGACTGGAAGTGGATCATCCAGGACTTCAACCAGCACCCCGATATGGGAAGCTAACATTGCATGTGGCAGCTTACTGTGCTGCACAATATAGGCCCCTTCTCCTGCTTTCTTTTACTTTTCATTAGTTTATAATCTACTTTCAGATATCTGATCCACTTGAGTGAGTTTTTATGCAAAGTGTGGTTTGAGCTCTATATAAAATTTTTTGACATACAAACATCCAAGTATTTCAAAATGTTTGCATAACATTTTATATAGATCTATTTCTGTACTATCCATTCTGTTTTATTGATCTATGTCTATGTCAAATCCACACTTATCTTGATTCATCAGCATGTAATGTATCTTAAAATACTATAGTGTAATTCCTACGATTTTATTTTTTCAAGGTTGATTTTGCTGTTTTTAGAATTTGTGGAAAAACAAAAATACAATCTACAAAATCTTAGTGTTTTGAATTATTAAACATGTAGCTCACTTGGAGATTATCAACATGTTTAATATGTAAAGTTCTCTGAACCTTGAGAAAGGTTTCTTTTCCAACTATTTGATAGTTTTATTGTGTTTTGTAGTGTTCAGTACATAGATAATACACGTCTTAGTTTTATGCCTTATATCTTTTAAATATTTTTGAGTTAGTATAAATTGTACCATTTAATTTCAGTTTTAAATTGTTCCTGGTTAATATTCAAAAATACTATTAATTTTGTTTGAATTTGCATCCTTGCTAAAATGAATTATTAGTTCTAGGGGTTTTTAATGGATTTATTGATCATCTATGTAAAAATTTTGTATGGGTGGGGCATCTTTCATTTCTTGTGACTCTTATGTGTTTCTAAGTTGTTTTTTATGACTTACTGCATTTTAAGTATAACGTTGAATGGGAGTGCCAAGACAGGATATCCTTGCATTATACTAGTCATAGGAAGAAAATGTACTTCATCTTAAAAACGACATTAGTTGAAGGTAATTTGAAGATTCTCTTTATCAGAATGTGGAAATTGTCATCTATTTGAGATTTTTGGTGTATGAGCGTTAAATTTTATCAAATTCACTTTTGGCATCAGTTTATGATTATCTGTATATTTAATGTTAAATGGTTTATTTTTTAAAAAAGATTTATTTTATTTGAAAGAGTTATGGAGAGAGGTAGAGACAGAGATAGGTCTTCCATCCACTGGTTCACTCCCCAATTGGCCGCAACAGCCCGAGAAGCACCGATCTGAAACCCAGGAACCTCTTCTGGGTCTCCCACGTGGGTGCAGGGACCCAAGGACTTGGGCCATCTTTTGCTATCCCAGGCCTGGATAAGAAGATTCAGAGAGATGGATCAGAAGAGGAGCAGCCGGGACTAGAACCGGTGTCCACGTGGGATGCCGGTGCTTCAGGCCGGGGCTTTAACCCGCTGTGCCACAGTGCCGGCCCCTAAATGGTTTACTTTGGAATATTAAAAGCTATATTAAATTACATGGATAAATACCACTTGTAGATTATGTATTTCTCTCCTTCCTCCTTCATAATTAGATAACTAGACATTTGGATTGAAGATTATATTAGTTTTTTATATCTGTCATCATAAGGAATGTTGGTACACAGATTTCTCTTCATTTATTGTCTTTGGCTTAAATATTAGGGTAATATTCACTTCAAAATGAGTTGTGAAGAATCCTCTATTTTTCAGTAGTGTAGTACTTAGAATTATTTTTCCCAGAAAACATTTATTTGAGGAATACAAACTTCACACAATTTTCATAATTACAACTTTAGGTACATGGTGATACTTCCCACTGTACACACTCTCCAACCCACTCTCCCACCCTTCTTTATAACTTTATCTTTATATATCTTTATTTTACATCTTTATATCTTCCTTATTCTTGTTTCCTGAATTTCTGTTTTTAGGCATTTGTGGATTTGAATTTTGGATTTTTTTCCTGATGGCTTTTATCTTTTAGCTATGACCCTGTAGCTTAGTGGAATGTCTGTACTTTCAGTGAATACCAACAAGTGTGCGACGGGTGTGGCTAGGAAGCTCTGGTCCGTGCTCCAGGGTGGTGAGGGTATCCAGGGTAATACCCAAGTTGGGCATGGCAGATCTCAATGCCCAGGTGTTAGCCCCCAGTGTGTTCCATGCCACCTTATTAACCACGCAAATGATCTGTGCAGTCCTCGTTGTGAGCATAGTTCCCACTGCAATGACCTGCTGTAGGCAACCAAGGAGCTCTGAGCCTGTGAAGCTTCACCCAGTTATTTCCCAGAGACCTAGATACACCCTGCACATTCACATGTAACCACCAAATCCCCATGATCTCAGAACGCAAGGATCCCACAGTTGCTGGGTGCAGATCTTTCTCTCTGTCCTGCCAACCTGTCAAGGTGACCAAGTGATGTTTCCTGAGACAGCTCCACCTAGGCATCCTGATCTGCAAGGATGCAGGCGCCTCACTGTCTATGTGGTTGCCCAGCCACCACTCACGCAGTGAGAACTGCTGATTGTTTTCTCCATTAGAATCTCTGGATCATGAGCATACCCCAGAGCCACTGGCCAAATTTTGCGCTCTCCCTGCTACTGCCATCAGTACTGCCAAGAAAATGGCATCCTTCCCAGCCAGTCATGGTGTGTGTGCACACAGTCTTCCACAGCTCCCACCCAAACCCAAATTACGCCCACCCTTTCTCAGCTGGGCAGCAGACGCTGTTGTGGGGCAAGATAAACATGCCCTCTCTACTTTCACTGGGCCTGTGGTTAACCAGTAGCAACTGCTAGCTCTCAGGGCTCCAATCCAGACTCATGGCCACACTTTCCCACTGGTGACATCAGCACATATTGCTGCAGTCTGGTTTTACCTCCATCTCCAAGCTGCCACCTGCTCCAGCCCTTGGCTGCTGTAGTGTGTTGTGTCCATTTTTATGCTCAGGTCCACAGCATTCTTCTTCCTCTTGTAGGGTATCTAGTGTGGTTTTCTCTCCAATTCTCCCGAGAGTGCACTTCCTACACTTTTTCATGTTTTTTCTTTAGCCAAGTGCAGTATGTTCCCTAGTCCACCATCTTCTATTTCATGTATTTTGAATCTGTTGTTAAGTGCATTTAGGATCATTCCTTTTTTTAAACCTTTATTAATTTGATGGGGGGTGGGGGGGAGGAAGGAGAAAGAGACAAACATGCTAGGTCTTTTCCCACCACATTACTTTAAATATACATATAGCCATATCTACGATCAAGTTCAACTATAAATTTTGACTCGAGATGAATTGAGAGAAAAATGTGAGAATGAGATGGTATGTCTGATAGATTTTTGATATGTTCTAGAACATGAGAGACATATTTTAGGATACAGCTCATTTCATGGAGGTGGAATACTGTATATGTTGTGACTTTCTTTGAGGTTTTAAAACTTAGTCTTGAGTTTGAGTTTTTAGTCTCTTTTTTTTCCAGTTTCATTCTGTTTTTTAAAATATCAGTTCTAGTATTTTATAAGAAAGAACATCTCTTTGTTTTCAATAAAATACCTATCTTTGCAAGAGAAAAATAAGAAATTAAAATGGAAAATCTAAGGAAGGGGTAAGCTTCAAGAAAAATTAATCTAACCAGAAGAAAAAATATCCAAAAAATTAGAATTTTCTTTTGACAAACATTGTGCATATCAATATCAAACAAGTTGATGTACAGGTAAAGTTATCAGAAGAGTTTCACGCAATAGCTATATTAGTCCTATTAACTGAGAAAATAAGATTTTTTTTTATGCTAAAGTTAAAAATATCCTCATGTGATGAAGAAAAAAGTAGTCTAGAAAATCTGTAATTGTCACAATTTCTGGTGATGAATTAGGTGGATTAAAGATGTTAAAGTTGAAACTAGGCTTCTGAATAGGTTTCCATTCTTACTACATTAAAGTAAAATTAGATATTTTTGTATAACTGCTACTGCATTTCCCCTTGATAATTATGAGGAAGCTACCTGTTCCCTAAATTAACATAGGGACTTTCTGACATGTTATCACAACCAAGTTCCAAAAGTGATTCTTATAATTTATATCCCTTCATTTATCATGGTCTGAAATATCCTGTCCAGTGTAGCCTAAACATGTATCCTTATCTCAACAGAATAAGAATTGTTAAAGATTGTGTACCACTTTATATTCCATGAGTCTGCTATCTCAATTGCTTAGTTCTTCAAGCTAATGGTGGCAAAAATGTCTTAGCTTTTATAGGCCAATTAACTTTTTTTTTCACGGGGTAAGTTTTACTGCTAGACCTGTAGGTACTCTTAAAAAGGCATTACACAAGTAACAGTCATGATGTAGAGGGAAATTCACTATAACAAAATTTATTACCATTTAAAAGTTACAATATGTCCAAGTGACATAACTATGTTGACAGGTTTATAAAATCATCCATCTGTTCTGAGAAAGTTAAACTCGTTTTTAGTACTTCTAGTGTAGACCAAACAGTATTTAAGTTGCCAATAAACATCCAATAATATTGTCATACATTAATATGAATACTTCCTAATATCTTCCACTATATATGATGTAAATATCATAACATGGGTCTGAGGGAAACTGCTAGACATGCAGTGATTGTTGTACACACACCAAATAGTGTCTATTAATTTATCCGTAGCATCAGTATGTACATGTAGGACAGTCAATGACTTTACCAGTTGTTAGTCTGAGCTATTCCCTAAAGTCGCCCCTTCTGCCCATGACACCCAGACAATGGTCTCATGCCGAAGTGAGGCTAAGGCTTTCAGATGACTGAATATTGCCTATCTTTGATTGTAGTAGATGGTGTGATTTTTATCTATCTAGACATTCTTCAGATTTCAATTACTCCAAGTTCTTATTAGTATGTGCTTGATGATTAATAAAACGTTAAATTTCTAAAGTTTCTAACTCTTGTGATATAATTGCTGTTTCTAGCCCTTGTTTATATTCCTGCAGAGATGGTCTTCCTACTTTTTACTTGTTGAACATTATGATTTGTTGTGAATGATACCTGTGATTACAAAGAGAATTGAAATTATGTCTTTGCAAAAATTAAAAAAAAAAAAGGAGGGAGACTGAAGTAGAGAAGGAAGGAGGTATGTATGGTTATCTTAAAACTGTATGTATGAAATATGGCCGGCACCGCAGCTCAATAGGCTAATCCTCTGCCTGCGGCACCAGCCAGCACATCGGGTTCTAGTCCCGGTCGCTCCTCTTCCTGTCCAGCTCTCTGCTGTGGCCCAGGTCCTTGGGCCCTGCACCCACATGGGAGACCAGGAGAAGCACCTGGCTCTTGGCTTCAGATCAGCGCGGTGCACTGGCCGCAGCGCACCGACCGCAGCAGCCACTGGGGGTGAACCAACGGAAAAGGAAGACCTTTCTCTCTCTCTCTCTCTCTCACTGTCCACACTGCCTGTCAAAAAAAAAAAAAAAAAAAAAAAAAAACTGTACCTATGAAATACAAGAAAGCTGTTCTCTTTATATTAATATAAAATTTAAGAGTGCTAGAAAAGAAGTAATTGTTTATCAATATAATTAATATGGCTTATCATTTCATGGAATTGGGGATTTTACAAGTCATTTCATGTCAACTACCCCATGGTAGTTTAAAAAAAAAAAAAAGACAACCTAATATAGCAGAGTTTATATTATTATTTTGCCTCAAGTCCTATAATCTGAGTAGTTCCCATGCTAGAAAACACTGGTATCCAATTTTTTTTCCCTTTTACTTCACTGACAATGGATAGTTTTCATTAGAAGTTTCCATTCTATCAGCCACTTCTTGTGGGTCTCAAGTCATCTTAAATTATCAAATATTATTAATATTAAAATTTGTGTCCTCACAAAAGTTGAAAGAGGACCATTTATGCCTGTAAAAGAAGAGCTCAATTAAAAGGATTCATTTCATCTTCTCTCTTCCCCCAACTTTCCAAAAACATACCAGTCACTAAGGTTGTTGTTGATGTATTTTTAGTTTGTTCAAAGACTAAGGATGAGTGACTATCTGATTGGAGAAATGTTGCACCCTTTTCATGAAAACCAAAATTACTACTACAAACATTTATTTGTAGTTCTTGCTCCTAAGAATCTGATTTGATGACCCTTCATTATATCTCCATCACTTGCTTAACAATTCCAGGTATAAGGTTTGAAATACACTGATATTAAAGTGACCCTAATAACCATTTTTTTATATGCCACAGTGTCATCACCTCAAAGACAAACACAATTCTACCCATAGAAAATATGAATTCTATTTTTTTGGAATAAGGGAATACAAATTCAGGATTATGATTGGTCTTTAACAAGAAGAAAGCAATGCAATAGGCCAGAGTTAAGGCCTTCTAAATTTTATTTTCTTGTATTTGCATGGTAATGAATCATAAGAGATGTCAGTCAATACTTTGTAGAGATAATGTGAATGAAATAAAGTTCTGAAATTAATGAAATGAAACAGTGTACAGGAGACTGCTAATTCAGTGTGACAGTCCGGGCTCCTGATTTGCTTCAGTGGTGATACATGAAAATGACAGAATTGAATAACATTTACTCACTGAAGTTAGATGGTTAATTCATTTGTTGACCATGAACTCAAAAGATTTGGAAAAGTTATCGCCATCAAAAAGCAAAGGATATTAAAATCAAACAGTCCTATAGTTGTGATGTGAGAGCAGAGAAGCAGCTCATACAAAATGAATAGCTACATTTTCATTTTCTCTATTTCTCATGTTTTAACTGAACACTGTCTCAAAAAGCCCCATATCATTTTCAACCCACTTATTCTATTTTTTTCACAATGCCTATTTATTTTGTTTTCTACAATATTCATAGGGTAATGCTCATATTTATTTGGCACTCAATATGTTTATTGCATGGATGAAATGAATGGTGGCAATTTTTTAAAATTGCCTTCCTAGTATGTTATTAACTTCAACAAGGTACCATGAAAATATACTTTAAAATCAAAATCAACCATGTAAAAAGCCTCAGTTTCTCATCTTTATTGTCTGAATTTTCAGGTTAACCAATACCTGCTCTCTTCAGCCTACGCAATTAAATAAGAATTTAAACCATCACAACTTAAATTCCCTTACTATTTTTGAGATCTTTCTACCTGATCGTTATAGTTCTCTGAGTTTAAGGATGATAAACTGGGACTATCAGAGGCTGCTATTTACTTGCATTAGGAACTTGATGGGTATAGAAACATACTAGACAAAATTGAAGGGAACCAATTATTAGCATTAAGGAACTTACAAAGTCTGCAAGCATAACATTGGACATTTCTACTGAGTCAATGAGTACTTAGTTTACCTTATCAGTGGCATGAGATTTTATTACTTTACAAGTAATATTATATATCTTTATAAGGAAGATAACTTATACATTACTCTGATGAAATAGGTTTCTGAGTAAACTCCAAGGTCAATATCAAGCTTAATCCAGGTCTTCCATGCAGGCCATATTCTGCTTTCCCAGGTGCGTTCGCAAGGAACTGGATCAGAAGTGGAGCAGCAGGGACACGAAACAATGTCCATATGCGATGCCAGTATCACAGATGGCATGTAACCCAATGCTGAACCCTGAGTGCCCCTTACTTAAGACTTACTCTTCTCATTTCAGATTCTAGGGTCCTTTCATCTTTCAGACCTAAGAAAGCAGAGGCACCCACTCCCTGGCATTGCTATTCCTAATGCTGGAGAATATTCATTGCAACTTGGTTACCTTTAATCCCACCGCAACCTTATGACATTTGCAACTCTTTTATTATCTTCAGTTTATCCATTAATTGTACCATATATTTTTCCTGGAGCATTTTGTTTTAGCTTTCAAAAACTGCTTCAGAGGGCGAGAGTGCATGTGAGCACAAACTCCCATCTTAGAGTTACTACACAGATGCCAACAGTTGGCTCTGGACCTGAGACAAAGCCAGAAATTTAATCCCAGTCTCCCATGTGAGTGGCATGAGCACACTTACCTTACCACTACTGTCTCCCAGGGTCTGCTTTGGTAGGAAGCTGGAGTCAGAAGCCAGAATCGGGAATCAAACCCATATATTCCAACATACTGCCTGGATAATAGCCCACTCCTTCCTTGGCTTTGATACAATATGGTAGGCTTAGTGGAAAAGGTAATATGTTTAGTTTACCTGCAGTAAGGGTATACAGAATTGCAGTTAATCATGTAGTGAGTGAAGAAATGGAAGTATTTTAGAAAGACAACTTTGAAGGCGTTGTGTCCTATACTAAGTAGTGGTAAGGAAAACCATTATGTTTCAGTTTGTCCAAGCAGTTGTGAAAAGTGGGGAATAGAACAATTTAGTGTTGTCAGATATCAGACTGGTAATATTTGTGCAAAGGAAATGAGAGGAAAGGGAGGAATTCAGAATAACTCACAAGTGCATATAAATAATATTTAGAATGAGGGCACTCAAAAATACTGGTTTTGCCAAGAATAAAAACAAACCTATTAATGAAGCATGAGTATATTTTTATATAATTACATTAACATTCAGGTTACTTCTGAAGTAATTCATACTTTAGGAGGTTAGATAAACTTTCCATGATATTCTTAGAGCATTCCTTTTTTTTAAATTTAAGGGCAGCCATTTGATGCAGCAGTTAAGTCACCACCTGGGAGGCAAACATCCCATATCAGGGTGCCTGGTTCAAGTGCTGGCTTCTCCACTTCTGATCCAGCTTCCTGCTAATATGTACCCTAGGAGACAGCATATGATGGTTCAAATGCTTGAGTTCCTGCCACCTACACAGAAAGCCTAGATGCTAAACCTAAGAGATCTGAGTTACAGACTTCTGGCTGTTCAAGGAATTTGGGGAGTGAGCCAATGGATTGAAAATCTCCCTGTCTGTCTCTTTCAAATAAAACGAAAATATATAAATTTAATTGAGTTTTAAAAGTTGGTTTTAATTATAATTGTTTAACCTCAGAGATACAGACTTCCCATCTGCTCACTCATTCTCCAAATGCCCACAATAGCAAAGGGTAGACCATGGCCCAATCTGGGAATGGGAACTCACTCTAGGTCACCCATGTAGATGGCAGGAACCCAATTCCTTGAGCCATTAACACTGCCTCCCAGAATCTACACTGATAAAAAGCTGGAATTGGGGACCATAAGTGAATATTGAATGAAGCCACTACAGTATGGGACTCCAGTATCCTATTTGGCGTTTTTTTTTTTTAATTTTTGACAGGCAGAGTGGACAGTGAGAGAGAGAGACAGAGAGAAAGGTCTTCCTTTTTGCCGTTGGTTCACCCTCCAATGGCCGCCGCTGCAGCCGGCGCACCGCGCTGATCCTATGGCAGGAGCCAGGATCCAGGTGCTTTTCCTGGTCTCCCATGGGGTGCAGGGCCCAAGCACCTGAGCCATCCTCCACTGCACTCCCTGGCCATAGCAGAGAGCTGGCCTGGAAGAGGGGCACCTATTTGGCATTTTAACTGCTAGGACAAACTCTTACCCTTTACAACATTTTTTTAGAGAAATTAAATATTTATTAAAGAACAGTTCTGTGTTAGACACTACTATGGTTGCTGAGGATATAGCAGTGATTTAAAGGGACAAAACCCCTGCTTCTGTGACATTCTTAATGTAACTATTAGTAGAGATAAATACCTGCTAAAACTATTGGTTTGTAATTTCAATAATTTGTACCTTTTTTGATCACATGCATAGATGGTGTATAACAAAAGAAGCCAATTATAAGGAGACAGATGCAAGAGAAATTTGTTTCATTACTATTTGGTATCTGAATCATACCAGTAATATTCTGCAAGTTAAATAACAGTTGCTGTTCCAACTTACACAATTTTCAACTTGCCACCTTGTTCCCAAAGATCTGCTCCCTGTCATGTTCCTGAATAAAAGGTCCTAGAACTGTGAGTGGCTTTCAGAAAAATCTCCAACTGATTAGATGCGGAATCTGAGTTGAGAGGATGCCAGCTTCCACCTGTTTCAACAATTAATCTAGTAGTTCATGGTTCTTTGTTTCCCTCAATAAGTGGTCATTCTATTCTCGAGTGAACAGAACAAAACTTTTTTTTTTTTGGTCACTGGAGACACTCCATTGCACTCTGGACAATTGTTATATCTCTTTGTCACATAAGCCTTTTCATCATAGCTCTACCTCCTACAGTGACCTAGCACTGACCTAATATATTTCTACACTACATTACAAAATGGCATGTATTGAACTAAAGCCAATAAGTATCATTCCTCTTCTGGGGCCAAAGATTTCACTTCCTTTACTCATTGTTACATTACGTGTCTATCCCTAGAAGTTTCTTTGCCTTTTACTGTAATTCTTCTACATTTGGGCAAACTTTATACTCTCCACTCATCTGAAAACTCCTCACCTTATAAAATTGAAACTAGATTAAATGTTTGTCCTATTATCCTTTAAACTGAATTTGCATACATTTGAATAATCATATTACCTTATGGTGCAAAGAGAATGTCTTATGTAGTTGATTATGTACAGTATTTGTTAGCTCAATACATCACTGACTAGTGTAAATATTATATATTTAGCTAATGTGTATTTGAACGAAGGTGTTTTTTTAAAACTTTTATTTAATGAATATAAATTTCCAAAGCACCGCTTATGGATTACAATGGCTTCCCCCCCATACCGTCCCTACCACCCGCAACCCTCCCCTTTCCCACTCCCTCTCCCTTTCCATTCACATCAAGATTCATTTTCGATTCTCTTTATATACAGAAGATCAGTATAGTATACATTAAGTAAAGATTTCAACAGTTTGCACCCCCATAGAAACACAAAGTGAAATATACTGTTTGAGTACTTGTTATAGCATTAAATCTCAATGTACAGCACATTAAGGACAAAGATCCTACATGAGGAGTAAGTGCACAGTGACTCCTGTTGCTGACTTAACAAATTGACACTCTTGTTTATGGCATCAGTAATCACCCTAGACTCTTGTCATGAGCTGCCAAGGCTATGGAAACGCCCTGAGTTCACCGACTCTGATCATATTTAGACAAGGCCATGGTCAAAGTGGAAGTTCTCTCCTCCCTTCAGAGAAAGGTACCTCCTTCTTTGATGACCCATTCTTTCCACTGGGATCTCACTCACAGAGATCTTTCATTCAGGTTTTTTTTCCCCCAGAGTGTCTTGGCTTTCCATGCCTGAAATACTCTCATGGGCTTTTCAGCCAGATCCGCATGCCTTAAGGGTTGATTCTGAGGCCAGAGTGCTGTTTAGGACATCTGCCATTCTATGGGTCTGCTGTGGATCTCACTTCCCATGTTGGATCATTCTCTCCCTTTTTGATTCTATCAGCTAGTATTTGCAGACACTATTCTTGTTTATGTGATCCCTTTGGTTCTTAGTCCTATCATTATGATCAATTGTGAACAGAAATTGATCATTGGGACTAGTGAGGTGGCATTGGTACATGCCACCTCGATGGGATTGAATTCAAATCCCCTGGTATGTTTCTAACTCTACCGTTTGAGGTAAGTCAGCTTGAGCATGTCCCAAATTGCACATCTCTTCCCTCTCTTATTCCCACTCTTATATTTAACAGTGATCACTTTTCAGTTAAGTTTCAGCACTTAAGAAGAATTGTGTATTGATTACAGTATTCAACCAAAAGTATTAAGTAGAACAAACAAAAAAATACTAAGAGGGATAACATATTAAGTTGCTCATCAACAGTCAGGGTGAGGGCTGATCAAGTCACCGTTTCTCCTAGTGTTCATTTCACTTTAACAGGTTTCCTTTTTGGTGCTCAGTTAGTTGTCACCTATCAAGGAGAACAAGTGGTATTTGTCCCTTTGGGATTGGCTTATTTCACTCAGAATAATGTTTTCCAAATTCCTAACAGGGATCACTTTTCAGTTAAAATTTAAACACCTAAGAACAATTGTGTGTTAATTACAGAGTTCAACCAATGGTACTAGAACAAAAACAAAATACTAAAATGGATAAAGTATTACATTGTACATCAACCGTCAGGACAAGAGCTGATCAAGTCACTGTTTCTCATAGTGTCCATTTCACTTTAACAAGTTTCCCCTTTGGTGCTCAGTTGTTGCCAATCAGGGAGAACATATGATATTTGTCCCTTTGGGACTGGCTTAATTCACTCGGCATGATGTTTTCCAGATTCCTCCATCTTGTTGCAAATGACTGGGTTTCATTGTTTTTGACTGCTGTATAGTATTCTATAGAGTACATGTCCCATAATTTCTTTATCCAGTCTACTGTTGATGGGCATTTGGGTTGGTTCCAGGTCTTAGCTATTGTGAATTGAGCTGCAATAAACATTAAGGTGCAGACCGCTTTTTTGTTAGCCAATTTCATTTCCTTTGGGTAAATTCCAAGGAGTGGGATAACTGGGTTGAATGGTAGGGTTATCTTCAGGTTTCTGAGGAATCTCCAGACTGACTTCCATAGTGGCTGAACCAGTTTGCATTCCCACCAACAGTGGGTTAGTGTCCCTTTTTCCCGCATCCTCTCCAGCATCTATTGTTGGTAGATTTCTGTATGTGAGCCATTCTAACCGGGGTGAGGTGAAACCTCATTGTGGTTTTGATTTGCATTTCTCTGATTGCTAGTGATCTTGAATATTTTTTCATGTGTCTGTCGGCCATTTGGATTTCCTCTTTTGAAAAATGTCTATTGAGGTCCTTGGCCCATCTCTTAAGTGGGTCGTTTGTGTTGATGTTTTGGAGTTTCATGATTTCTTTGTAGATTCTGGTTATCAATGCTTTATCTGTTGCATAGTTTGCAAATAATTTTCCCATTCTGTTGGTTGCCTCTTCACTTTCCTGACTGTTTCTTTTGCAGTACAGAAACTTCTCAATTTGATGCAATTCCAAATGCTAATTTTGGCTTTGACTGCCTGTGCTTCTGGGGTGTTTTCCAACAATTCATTGCCGGTACCTATATCTTGCAGGGTTTTTCCAATTCTCTCTAATAATTTGATGGTGTCAGGTCGTAGATTTAAGTCTTTAATCCATGTTCAGTGAATTTTTGTGTAAGGTGAAAGGTAGGGGTCTTGCTTCATGATTCTGCACGTGGAAATCCAATTTTCCCAGCACCATCTATTGAATAGACTGTCCTTACTCCAGGGATTGGTTTTGGATCCTTGATCAAATATGAGTTGGCTGTAGATGTTTGGATTGATTTCTGGTGTTTCAGTTCTGTTCCATTGGTCTATCCATCTGTTTCTGTACCAGTACCATGCTGTTTTGATTACAACTGCCCTGTAGTATGTCCTGAAATCTGGTATTGTGATGCCTCCAGCTTTGTTTTTGTTGTACAAGATTGCTTTAGCTATTCGAGGTCTCCTGTGTCTCCATATGAATTTCAGCATCATTTTTTCCAGATCTGAGAAAAAGGTCTTCAGTATTTTGATTGGTATTGCATTGAATGTATAAAAGGCTTTTGGGAGAATTGACATTTTGATGATATTAATTCTTCCAAATCATGAGTATGGAAGATTTTTCCATTTCTTGGTATCCTCTTCTATTTCTTTCTTTAAGATTTTGTATATCTCATCATAGAGATCTTTAACATCCTTGATTAAGTTTATTCCAAGGTATTTGATTGTTTTTGTAGCTATTGTGAATGGGATTGATTTTAGAAGTTCTTCCTCAGCCGTGGCATTGCCTATGTATACAAAGGCTGTTGATTTTTGTGCATTGATTTTATACCCTGCTGCTTTGCCAAACTCTTCTATGAGTTCCAATAGTCTCTTAGGAGAGTTCTTTGGGTCCCCTAAGTACAGAATCATATCATCTGCAAAGAGGGATAGTTTGAGTTCTTCCTTCCCAATTTGTATCCCTTTAATTTCTTTTTCTTGCCTAATAGCTCTGGCTAGAACTTCCAGAACTATATTGAATAGCAGTGGTGAGAGTAGGCATCCCTGTCTGGTACCAGATCTCAGTGGAAATGCTTCCAACTTTTCCCCATTTAATATGATGTTGGCTGTGGATTTTTCATAAATTGCTTTGATTGTATTGAGGAATGTTCCTTCCATACCCAGTTTGCTTAGAGTTTTCATCATGAAAGGGTGTTTCATTTTATCAAATGCTTTCTCGGCATCTATTGAGATAATCATATGGTTTTTCTTCTGCAGTCTGTTAATGTGGTGTATCACATTGATTGTTTTGCGCACATTAAACCATCCCTGCATACCAGGGATAAATCCCACTTGGTCTGGGTGGATGATCTTTCTGATGTGTTGTTGCATTCTATTGGCAAGAATTTTATTGAGGATTTTTGCATCTATGTTCATCAGGGATATTGGTCTGTAATTCTCTTTCAGTGCTGCATCTTTTTCTGGCTTAGGAATTAAGGTGATGCTGGCTTCATAGAAAGAATTTGGGAGGATTCCCTCTTCTTCGATTGTTCTGAATAGTTTGAGAAGAATTGGAGTTAGTTCTTCTTTAAATGTCTGGTAGAATTCAGCAGTGAATCCATCTGGTCCTGGGCTTTTCTTTGTTGGGAGGGCCTTTATTATTGTTTCAATTTCTTTCTCAGTTATGGGTCTGTTTAGGTTTTCTGTGTCTTCCTGGTTCAATTTAGGTAGGTTGCATGTGTCCAGGAATCTATCCATTTCTGATAGGTTTCCCTGTTTGCTGGCATACAAGTCCTTGTAGTAATTTCTGATGATTCTTTTTATTTCTGTGGTGTCTGTTGTTACATTTCCTTTTTCATCTCTGATTTTATTGATTTGGGTCTTGTCTTTTTTTAGTTAGTTGGGCCAGTGGGGTGTCAATTTTGCTTATTTTTCCAGAAAACCAGCTCCTCGTTTGGCTGATTTTTTGTAATGTTTTTTGGATTCAATCCTGTTGATTTCTTCTCGGATATTAATTATTTCTCTTCTCCTACTAGATTTGGGTCTGGTTTGCTGCAGATTTTCTAGATCCTTGAGATGCAGTGAAAGCTCATCTATTTCGTGCCTTTCCAATTTCGTGATGTAGGCCCCTATGGATATAAACTTTCCTCTGAACACTGCTTTTGCTGTATCCCATAAGTTTTGGTATGTTGTGCTGTTATCCTCATTTACTTCCAGAAAATTTTTGATTTCTCTTTTGATTTCTTCTAGGACCCATTGTTCATTCAGGAGCATGTTGTTCAATCTCCATGCGTCTGCATATGCTCTAGGGATTCCTGAGTTGCTAATTTCCAACTTCATTCCTTTATGGTCTGAGAAGCTGCATGGTAGGATTCTAATTCTTTTGAATTTGCTGAGACTTGCTTTATGGCCTAGTATGTGGTCAATCCTATAGAAGGCAGATGTCTCTTTAATACAGTAAGTTCAGGTCTTCTGGGTATATACACAGTACTGGGATTGCCAGATCATAGAACAGGTTTATTTCTAGTTTTTTAAGAAATCTCTGTACTCTTTTCCTACCTGGCTGCACTAATTTACATTCCCTCCAACAGTGTATAATGGTTCCTGATTCTTTATATCTTCACAAGCATTTGTTACTTTCTTCTTGATAATAGCTATTCTAACAGGGGTGAGGTGATATCTCATTGCATTACCCTGATGACTATTGATGTTGAGTATTTTATCATATATATGTTGCCCATTAATATTTATTTTCTGCTGAGATTTGTCTATTTAAGTATTTTGGTTGTTTCTTAACTAACCAGTTGTCTTTTGATTGTTGAGTTTCTGATATATTCTGAATATTAAACTTAGCTTTCAAATATTTCCCCCCATTGTGTTGGATGTCTCTACTACATTGACTGTTTCCTAGCTTCAGAAGTTTGAGTTTTATGTAATCTCATTTATTTAGTTTGGTTTGTTGCCTATGCTTTTGGTATCTTATACCCCCCAAAATAATTACCTATACCAAGTCTTGAAGTGTTTGGCTATGTTTTCCTCTAGCAATTTTATAGTTTCAGATATAAATCCATGGCTTTGACCTATATTGAGTTGATTTTTGTATATAATGAGAAATAGGAATATAATTTCATTCTCCTGCTTACGTATTATCAGCTTTTCCAGCATTTATTAAAGACTCCTTTCACCACTGTATGTTCTTGGCACCTTTACAACAATCCGTTAAATCCATGTGTATGGAATAATTTCTGGTTTCTATTCTGTTCCATTGATCTCTGTCAGTTTTTATTAGTACCTTGCTGTTTTAATGACTATAGTTTTGTAGTATGCTTTGAAATTCAATATTTCATTGTCTTCAGCTTGATTTCTTTTTTCCATCCCCTCCCAGGGGAACAATAGCTTTGGCTATTCTGGGTCTTTTGTGATCCTGTATGAATTTTAAAATTGTATTTTTTCTAATTCTTTAAAGAGAGTAATTGCTATTTTGATAGCTATTGCATTTAATTGCTTTAGATAGTATGATATTTTGATATTAATTTTTCCAATCCATGAAAATGAAATACCTTTAATTTTTCTGTCTTTATAAATTTCATCAGTGTCATAATTTTCATTGTACAGATCTTTTACTCATTTGTTTAAATTTCTTCCTAAATATTTGAAATTTTGTATATATTGTCAATGTGATTTATTTTTCTCTTTGAGCAACATATTTCCAGTGTATAAATATGCTACAGTTTACATAGGTTGATTGTGTATACTGAATTTGGTTATCAATCCTAACAGCTTTCTGGTGGAATGTGTTTAGTTTTCCATGTACAACATCATGTCATCTGCAAACATGGATATTTATTTCTTCCTTTCCAATTTCAATGTCCATAATTTCTTCTCCTTAATTGCTTTTGCTAATAATTCCAATACTATATTAAATAAGAGTGGAAAAAGTGTACATCTTTGTCCTTTTCTACATATCAGAGGAAATGCTTTCAATTTTTTTTTCCTTTCAGTATGATATGGGCTTTTGTTTTTTCATATGTAGCTTTTATAATTGTGAGATATTTCTTCTATAACTAATTTGTTGAAGGTTTTTATTGTGAAGAGATGTTGAATATAATGCTTTCTTTGCATATATTGAGATGACCATATGGTTTTTGTTCTTAAACTATTGATGAGATTTCTGGGATTTATTGATTTATGAATATTGAACCAGCCTTGCATCCCAGGGATAAATACCATTTGATCATGATGCATATTTTCCTTTAATGTTGAATTTGGTTTGCTAATATTTTTTTCTTTTTTATGTTTATTTATCTGAAAGGCAAAGTTACAAAGACACACACACAGAAATAGAGAGGCAGAAACAGATCTTCCATCTATCAGTTCACTTCCCAAGAGGCCTCAATGGCTATAGCTGAGCCAGGCCAAAGCCAGGAGACTGGGACTATATCCAAGTCTCTCATGCAGGTGCAATGACACAAGAACTTGGGCACTCTTCTGCTATTTTCCCAGGTTCAGTATCAGGGACTGACTGGATCTGAAGTGGAGCAGCTGTTGCCCATACGGGATGCCAGTGTTGCAGGTGGTGACCTAACACACTGTTCTACAATGCCAGCCCCTGTTGAGAATTTTTGCTTCTATGCTCATAAATGATATTGATCTGTAGTTTTCCTTCTGTGTTGTGTCCTTGGTTTTGGCATCAGTGTAATACTCCCTCCCTCTTAAAAAGAGTCTGGCGGGATGGGCACTGTGGCATAGTGGACTGAGCCTTTGCCTGCAGCGCTGGCATCCCACACGGGTGCTTCTCTCCCAATTCTGCTCTGTTCTATGGCTGGGAAAATCAGTAGAAGATGATCAAAGTGCTTGGACCCCTGCACCCGCATTGGAGACCCAGAGGAGACTTCGGATCGGCCCAGCTCCAGCTGTTGTGGCAATTGAGAGAGTGAACCAGAGGATGGAAGATCTTTCTCTCTGTCTGTAACTCTGCCTCACAAGTAAATTAAATCTTAAAGAGTTTGGCAAAGTTCTTTCTTTTTCAAGATTTGGAATAGTCTGAAGAATATTGGAGTTAGCGCCTCTTTAACTGGTTTACACAATTCAGTTCTAAAGCCATCAAATCTGTACTTTTCTTTCATGGGATACTTCTAATCACTTCTTCTATCTTGTTACTTGTTATGAGTCTGTTTAGATTCTCCATATTTTCTTGTTTTAACATTGTTAGGCTATATGTATCCAGGCATTTATAGATGTCTTAGAGCTTTTCTGATTTGTTATTTGAGTTTTTTCTCTTTTCTTTGTCAGCCTAAAGTTTTGTCTATTGTCATTTCCATTTGCATGATATATCTTTTTCCAATGCATAACTTTCAGTCTATATGTTTCTTTACCTAAGAATTGAATTTCTTTTAGGCAGTGTATGGTTGTGTCTTTTTTTTTTAAGATTTATTTATTTTATTTGAAAGTCAATGTTGCACAGAGAGGAGAGGCAGAGAGAGAGGTTTTCCATCACTGGTTCACTCCCCAGTTGGCCACAATGAAAAGAGCCAGGCTGATCAAAAACCAGGAGCTTTTTCCAGGTTTCCCACATGGGTTCAGGGGCCCAAGGACTTGGGCCATGTTCTGCTTTCCCAGGCCATAGTGGAGAGCTGGATCGGAAGTGGAGCAGCTGAGTCTCGAACCAGCGCCCATATGGGATGCCAGAATTGCAGGCCAGGGTTTTAACCCTCCGCACCACAGTATGAGCCTCTGGTTTTATCTTTTTTATTCACTTGGTCCGTCTATGTATTTTGATTGGGAAATTTAATCCATTACAACTCAATGTTAATTTTGATAAAATATGTGGTCATTTTGTTGATTGATTACTGATTGTATCTGATCTGTTAGTCAATTTTGTAATGTTTTGTATTTTTGTTTTGGATATTTCTATTGTACAGTTCCTTTATTTCTTGTAAGGCTGGTTTGATGATGCATTCTGTTTTTGTTTATATACAAAACATTTTATTTCTCCATTTCAAAGAATAGTTTTGCTGCATGTAATATATGTGGTTAGATGTTTTTTTCTTTCCAATAACTTTACTATGTCTTCCTATTTTCCTCTGGTCTCTAGGGTTTCTGTTGAAGTCTTTTCTTAGTCTAGTTGGTTTTCCATTATATGTAACTTGATGTTCCTGTCTCACTATATTTAGGAACCCTTCTCTTTAACTTCAAAAATTTGAATATAATATGCCTTGGAAATATCTTTTTGGGTTGAGTCTGGTTGGGGTCCTTCCTGTATCTGGATGTCCATATCTTCCTAGACTTGAAGTTTTCATCTATCATTTCATTCAGTAAGTTTTCAATGTCTCTTTCCTTCTCATCTCCTTAAGGTATTATTATAATACAAATATTTGTTTACTTAATGCTACCTCATATATTGTATAGGCATTCTTTTTTTTGTTTGGTTTTCTATCATATTTTTTAAACTTTTATTTAATGAATATAAATTTCCAAAGTACAGCTTATGGATTACAATGGCTTGCCCCCCATAACGTCCCTCCCACCCGCAACCCTCCCCTTTCCCACTCCCTCTCCTCTTCCATTCACATCAAGATTCATTTTCGTTTCTCTTTATATACAGAAGATCAGTTAGCATACATTAAGTAAAGATTTCAAAAGTTTGCTCCCACACAGAAACATAAAGTGAAAAATACTGTTTAAGTACTAGTCATAGCATTAAACTCAATGTACAGCACATTAAGGACAGAGATCCTACATGAGGAGTAAGTGCATTCTTCATTCTTTTTAGTTTTTAAAAAATGTTTTATGATAGGGAGACACACACACACTTTACATCTACTAGCTCACTCCCCAGATGCCACAGCAGCTAGGGATGGATTGGGCCAAAACCTTCAGCCAGTAACTCAATACACCCTTCACATGGGTGGCAGGAAACCAATTACCTGAACCATCACAGCCACTTCCCTGGTTCTCCTTTGGTAGGAGGGTGGAATGAAGAGCCAGAAGTAAGAATCAAATTTAGTTACTCTGGCTATTCTTTAAAATTCTTTTTTCTTTATTTTTGTCTTACTGAGTCCTTTCAAAAGCCGTGTCCTCCTGGTTAGAAATTCTTTCTTGTCTATTCTGTTCTTAAAGCTCACAACTTTTTATTTTCATTGTTCATTTCTAAAATGTCTGTTTAGTTCTTTGTAATGATTTGTATCTATGGAATTTCTCATTCATCTGTGGTTTAACTCATTTCTTTGAATTTCTGTAGGGTTGCTCTTACATCTCACTGAGTTTCCTTAGAACAACTATTTGAATTCTTCTTCAGACATTTCATAGATTCATCTCAGGACCTAGTTCTAAAGAATTGTTATGTTCCTTCAGAAGTGCCATGCTTCCTTCTTCATATTTTCTGTTTCTGCATTGATGTCTGCCCATCTGGTATAATTCTTTGTTTATAGAGTAGGTTTTGATGGAAAAGACTTTGTTTAGGTGGAAGGTAGGGTATCACTATGATTGCTGTTTTGCTTTGGTTCTGGGTGAGCACAGAAGTGTAACTTCTGAGTGATTACTTTAATAAATGTCAATACTATCTATTTTACCACAATTGTCTACATCAGTTTGTGAAAATAGAAGTGTGACTTTGAAGTGTGCATGGAGTCCTAGGGTGTGTATCTGCAGCCTCCAGCAAGTTGTGTGTCAGTCACCCTAGGATTTGTGCTCACCTCTTTCTTGGTGGTGTGAGACACATAGCCAGGCTGTCCTCTTGTCCCATCAGGCAAGCCTGAGTGATGCTGGGCCTTGTGACACTAATAGCTGTGATTCTGGAACTATCATGTTTTATAGGACCTTCCCCAAGTCCTGCTGGGAGAGTGGGACTTGGGCTGGAACTAATGGCACCAAAAACCCTAGTCCCAGCACTGGGAAATGAAAAGCAATTTTGTCCCAGGTCTAAAAGATGAATATATTACATACTGGTGATTTTTCATGGGAAGATGTTGGTCTGGAGTAGTGTAAATCAGGTAGGTTCTTCCATATGTCTCACAGGTTACATTCCAGTGATCTTGGGAATCCAGCACTAATAGTTACAGTCCTGGAGCTACAGGATATAGTGGGATCACTACCCAGTTCTAACAAAGAGCCAACTGTGCTGGTGAATATGGACTGCCAGCCACCAGCCTGAAGCAGAAGAATGCAGTTGGGGGTCTCCAGACATCACAGGTGAATGTGAGTTACACCAAGGATTATAATACTACTACGAAAAGTCCCATATCATCAGGGCACAGGCAGAACTGTCCCAATTTCCGCAGGGGATGCAATGGTGATTCTGAGGTTTATGCCCTAGGCACCCAGCATCATATGCTAGAAGATGCAGTGGGTCCTTCCTCAGGTGTGGTCCTCTCAGAATCTTTTGTTCTACTGCTTCTGCTGAGCCCCAAAAAGTAGAGAGCAGCTTCCCTGTTTGTACAGAGTGAGCAAGTGAAACTCTGCCTATAATTGCCACAGCGACTGTGTAAAGGAGATCTACTCTTTGCCCTGGAAAGTACCCTTTTCTGGCTCTGGTGGCTTCTGATAGCAGCCGTTCTGCTTAAATCAGAGTAAAATTTAGTGGCTGCTCTGCTGCAGCATCTCAGACTCTGTCCCTTTAGGGGCAGAGGGAGTCGATGAGGGTACCTTTTTCAAAGCGAGGTAGTCAAATCCCAGTCAGCTTTCTAGGCTGGATTTAACATTAGAGGGGACTGTGGAATTTCTCCCTTAGTTAGGGCTATGGGCCTGTTTATGGGTCACTTTCTTTTCATCGTTTCCTGATAAGAGGACATCTTACAGCCAGGTAGCCTGTGCAGAAGCTGTGGTGACTGTGGGATGTTTTGCTGCTGCCTCTCAGAGTCTCTGAGCCATTTGCTATTTCTGTCACCACTTAACTGAAATATCCCCTCAATCAGTCTCCTTAAAATATGGTCTTTCCTTTGTTGTCCTGCTATTTTTCTGTTATTAAGGTGAGTGATATTTCTCTGTATTCATCCATCTTTGGTTTTCCTCTAATTCTTTTTTTAAAATATTTATTTGGAAGAGAAAAAGTCGGGGGTAGGGAGAAAGATCTACTATCCACTGATTCATTCCCTAAATGCCCACAAACCAAAACCAGGCCAAACTAAAACCAGGAGCCTGGAATTCCGTCTGGTCTCCCATGTGGGTGTCAGGGAACCGATCACTTGAACTATTGCCACTGCCTCCCAGGATACACATTAGTTAGGAAGTTGGACTGGTAGTAGAGCAACTGGGACTGAGACTTCAACAAGGGATGTGAGCATTTCCAGCTCACATTGTGGTGTCAGAATGCCCGTGCCAGGAAAGCTAAATTCTAAATATAAGTTAAAAGCATATATAATGAAATTCACATACATTCATTAGTCTAAAACTATTTTAAGTAACAGTGTATAAATTTTGCTGACATAAATCAAAGAATTTGAGAAAATGAACAAGTAATTTTTTGTCAACTTATGTTTTAAGTTCCTATTATATGTGTACAATCATGTATGTACATATACACACAAATTTATTTTAATAAATTCTTATTTCAAAATTCATAAGATATTTAGTTACTAGCTCATTATTTAATACTTTTATGAAATGTACAAAATAGGAAATGTAAGTTAGAGTAAAATTATGTATATCTGAAATGATTTTCAAAGCAGAAACTACCCTAGAATCAAGGTGAGAAATTGAAATTTTATGAAAAGCTATTACAACTAATCATTATTTTGCACTTAGTAATAACCAGACCACATATATGTGGGATTTACAGACTACAACAACTACTCTGGCCAGAATAAAATTGGAAAATAATAAAATCCATATAATTTCAGGCAAATTCAGTACAATTAAGTAAACATCTGAAAGCTGCCCTCTGTCTTTATTGCAAAACTTTAATGTGTGCAGCTGCACATAAATCCCAAGAAAAAGAGCTTAATAAGATGCCAACAAGAGGTGGAATTTTAATAGATACCAATGACAATAACAAAGCTGGAAAGACTGACTTATTGAGTGTTGGCAAACAAAAGTTGTGACAGAACATGCAATTTTTCCAAAGACATCAAATTAAGCATAAAGGACTCCTTCCCTTACAGCAGAGAAAAGTGGTCTCAATATAGGGGAAAGAAAACCGAAAAGAGATGGCACTAAAAATGAGCCTTTAGCAGATACTTCTGAGAATCTCAGCCTCTATGAAAGGCGGTAAGAAGTGGCTTTTAAACTTGAATAGATGATAATGCTAATTTGAAGAGCGAAGAATCTGACTTTAGCTGTTGCTGAAGACAGAACCATACCAAGGAATTTGTAGTGCCTTTGACACTTTGGTGAAGGGAGTGATAGTGTGCAGATCAACCAAAAGTCTAGTAAAGCTTATGTGATCACATGAAAGATTTATATTTCTTTAAAGACATAAATTACAAATATTCAGGGGAAATTATATCTAAAATTGAATCATCTCTTCTCAAATTCCAGAGAGTATTTGTCCAGACAAACTGAAGTATCCATCTTCTCCAAAGGTACTCTGGAGAAAACAATAGTTATGGAGAAAAAGGAGGAAATATTGGTGCCAAAATGAATTCCTATTCACTAATTTCATATTGATCTTCAGCAATAATTAGCAATTCTACCTACTTCTTTGGCCAGCTGGCTCTGTCAGTAACAGCATTTTGGCATTTCCTTTTGTTCTTCAAACATTTACTTAATTCTAAACAATTTCAGAATAGAATTTGAACCTAGATCTGCTTGATTCCTAAGACTATGGCATGATTATCATTGGCTGAATGTGTGAATGCCTGATTCATCATTTTTGCATTCAAACCCATGTATAAGCAGGCCACTACCTATTTCAAAGGAAACTTTATTTTCTATGTTTCATTATAGCATTTCTAAACCAAGATATTAGAGCAGTTAGGACTTCAACTGCCCCCGTATGGGATGCCAGCACTGCAGGCAGTGGTTTACCTGCAGTTCCACAGCACCTGCCTCAGGTGTACTTGTTTCTAAGTGTTCTCATTCTTTTATAAGGTTGAATGCTTACAGATTCCACACATACTATTTCAATGTCTAAGTTTGGGTACCTTTCCATTAGGTTTAACTTCTAAGTTATCTGGGGGAACTTCCCATTAGAAGAAGTACAGTACAAAAGGATTTTCTTTATCTTTTGGTAACTAATTACATGAGGGAAAGAAATTTTGTGTTTTGTCAAGATAATCTCATGTATTTTCTATCTTTGGGTTTAGAAAACTGAATGTTAAGAGTTGATTTTTAATATCTTTTAAGTGTATATTTCTACTAATCAAATATTAAGTATACTTAATATGTAATAAATATATTTAAACATAAAAAAAAACATGTATAAGCAGGCCACTATTTCAAAGGAAACTTTATTTTCTATGTTTCATTATAGCATTTCTAAACCAAGATATTGTTTTTTCAGTTACTTTAAGATTTATTGAGGTATAATTGATATAAAAATTTTGCAAATTGAATGTGAGTTTGGATGTAAACATACACCTCTGATTGAATCACCACAATCAAGGAAGTAAGTACATCCATCTTCAGAAATTTCTTTATGCTCTTTTGTGTGTGGGAGGGGATTTTTTTTTTGTGGTAAGAATATGAAATCTATGCTTTTGACATTTTAGAGCTCCCAGTATCATTTGATAGCTATTGGTACTATGTTGTACAAGAGGTCTCTAGAACACGTTTGTTCTGCCTAGCTGAAACCTTGTTCTCATTTAACAATTTCCCATTTTTTTCCTCTTCCCAACTCTGGCAACTTCCATTCTATTCTCTGCCTCTATGAATTTTACTATTCTTAAATACCTCATGTATACCGAATCATGTACCTAAGTGAAATAAGCTAATCACAAAAGAACAAGTATGATTACTTTTTCACATTTAAGATTAGTATTTATTATTAGATGCCATACTTAATAAATTAAGGATATTTCCTTTAGGCAAGAATATGATATACATATTGTTATATATCTGCTAAAATCTAACCCTGCCTAATAGTTGTAAAAGCAAAGAGCAATAAACAAATTATCTGGACCTTGAAATGTTTATTTAAATTGTTAAAACTCTTTGGGCTTAAGTTGTATTAATTCTTTGGCAAAAGTATTTTTTGAATTATGCATAAATCAAAATACATTTTTCAAATAAAAAAATGGCCAACAGCCAAAAGAAAACAATTATCATGTTTTATTTGATATAAATATAAAAATGTGGGACAGGCACTGGGCACAGCTGCTAGGATGCCAGTTGACATACCTGCATCCCATATTGGTGTGTCTGGGCTGGAGTCTTGGCTCTGCTTTCAATTCCAGCTTCCTGGTAATGCTCTCCCTGGGAGGCAGCAAATGATGCTCAAATACTTACCTACATTCTTGCCATCCACATGGAAGACCTGGATTAAGTTCTTGGCTCCAGGTTTTAGCTGCAACCAGCCTATGCTGTTGTGGTTATTTAGGGAGCAAACCAGTGGATAAAAAATGTTTCTATGTGTGTCTCCCTCTTTCAAACAAAGTAAAAACTTCAAATTTTTAAAGAACATAAAAATTTAATTAGTCTGGTTTGTACTATTTTCTTCTCTGAATGTTAGCCAGAATTTGACAATTAACCATATTATATCAATTTTAAACTGGAAATGTTTTTTCTCTATTATCTTTGCAAAGTCAAGAGTTCTCAATGACCCAAAAAGTTGCAGTCTAAAAGCACTCTATGTGTGCTTTTTAGAACCTCAATTATTGTTTCCTATAGCAACTCTTTTTTACATAATTACATAGATAGACTCCATGAAGATTTTCGTAATTCAAGTATAATTCAATTTGTGGACTAACAGGAAGGTACAGCCTCAGTCAAACATGATTGCCCCGAATCCTGAACTTATCTCTGGCTATTACATGGATGTGTTGTCTACATATTTCATACGAATTCCTCATCTTTTTCAATTATGTAGTTATCCATTTTATTTCCCTAGAATTTTCTTTTAAAAATTTAAGTGGTCATAATAGGAATTAAGATTTTAAGGTGTAGGCCTAATGTTTTTAAGCACTTCTCATGTACTTTTCCAGTTCAGTTCAGCAGACATTGCTGAATTCTGATAATGTGTTAGTCACAGTACAACATAATCAGTACCTTTCACTTACATTATTTCTACTGATTCCCTACTTCACTACTAAGATGTCAGTGTTCTTACTGCTATTTTTTTATTTCAAAAAGACTAAGCAATTTCAGAATAGAATTTGAACCTAGATCTGCTTGATCCCTAAAACTATGGCATGATTATCATTCTATGCTGCCTCTACTCAAGCAAAATCATTATTGTGTTTAGCACATAAGAGGCAACCCTAGCCTTTGAAACTCCATTTTAAACTCAAATACAAGAGAACCAACAAAATGGTCTGTTTGTGTCTTTATAGGTATATGGCCATTATTGATCCCTTGAAACCCAGACTGTCTGCCACAGCTACCAAGATTGTCATTGGAAGTATTTGGATTTTAGCATTTCTGCTTGCTTTGCCTCAGTGTCTTTACTCCAAAACCAAAGTCATGCCTGGACGTACTCTTTGCTATGTGCAATGGCCAGAAGGTCCTAAACAACATTTCATGTAAGTTAACTATTATGATTTTCAATTTATTGAACTTTTCAAAAACTACAATTTGGGAGCATGTAAGACATTAACATTTCCCTCAGGGTTCACACATCATATGGGAAAAAAAATACCTAAAGATACTAAATATCAAATGATGTATAACTTCTACCATTGACTTTAAATCAATACTTATTAAGCTAACAGGAAACAAGGCAAGTATATTTGATTATAAATTGTTATAGATTATAAATTGTTATATAAAACTTATTAGAAATGTGAAAGCTTCTATATGTGATAGCACTAGAGATTCCTATTCCTAAAGTTAAGAAATAAATAATGAATTTACTTTAAGGAAAGAAGCATTGTTATTGAATGAGAAATAAGTGAGAAGTGAGGAACCAAAGCCCACAAGTGCTGATTACCTCTTTTAAAAGGCTGGCTAGAGAGAAGGGAGTCCTAATGGGTTCCTGGATTTTATTTTGGTTTGATTTGGTTTGTGCTCATTTGCTTCACCATTAAGAAACTGGAGGATGAGGTTGGAAAGGAAAAAGGAATGCTTTATGATGGAAACTACTGTTTCATATTTTGGACTTAAGAAAAGCAAGAGTCCCAAAACCTAATTGTATAATTTATCCTATTGTATTATTTTATTCTGGTCATAAATTTTATTCAATAAAATTATTTTTCTATTTTAATGAACCATTTTTACTTTTAGTAGTAAGTCCTGATGTTCTATTGTAGTGGGATGATTATATGATAAGGCACTGTATATTTCTGTCTTCAATAATCTACAAGAAAGGATTTTTTATGTTATCACCATTAAAAATAATTCTTTATCATGGTACAAGTAATGGTCATCTTTGAAAGCATTTATTTTATCCAACTTTGCCTAAAGTTCAAATTTTAGGGAAAAATATCAGGAGGCACTTATTTAAGGAAAATCTATCCATTACTGCTATAAATGTTACTTTGTATGAAAATATCACCCTCAAATTGTTGACTGAAATGCTTTTCCACTAGCTTAAAATCAATTCTTATAAAGCTACAAGGAAACCAGAATGCAAATTTTAAAATTCATTTACAAAGAAAACACATGTATTAAAAAGACTATTGTTAACTAATTACTTTAGAGGCTTCCTAGGACAATAAAAGCCACAGTAATTTTACAAAATTCTGTTCATACTGTTAAATTAGGGGATGTCCTTATATTCCTTCCTAATTGCATACTTGTAATTAAAATAGATGAAATCATAGAATTTGACAATTTATAACATGACTTTGATATGACTTATATAGCTTCATGTGATTTACCAAATTAACAATACAATGTGTGTACGTATCTTTACTTGATTTTCTCAAATCATAGTCAAATAACATGTGTGTCTAATGTGGCTGAGATTTTCTAAAATTGGTTTTTCTTTTCAATGAAAACCAATTTATTTTAAATATGTCTGTTATAGGACTATATAGAGCAGTGCTACACAGGGCAATATAATTCAGTTGGTTACTTTATTCTGTCTCATCCCTATTTCTCATAAAAAATTTAATTAGTTTAGCACAAGAATCACCAAGCACAACATCAAGCAGAGAAAAAGTTTTCAGACTCCATTTCTAGGTAGAGAACATGTGTAGTTTAAATGAACACTATTCATCTGAGGTAAGTTTGTCTATATGAAGTAAAATTGGCAAAAGTCAACTGATAGCATTTGAAACATGACCACAGGTGACACTGGCAGGTTATTTTGATGTATATGTGAAATGAGGATATAAACAAATTATAGAATTTTGAAATTTTTAATTAAGATTTAAAGAACTAATATATATTTCATCCCAATAGATTGTTTAGCATGTGTTTTTCTTATTTCTTGTAGCTACCACATTATTGTTATCATACTGGTGTATTGCTTCCCATTACTCATCATGGGTATCACATACACCATTGTTGGAATCACGCTGTGGGGAGGAGAGATCCCAGGAGATACATGTGACAAGTATCACGAGCAGCTAAAGGCAAAAAGAAAGGTACCTTCCATGTAATTTACCTAGCATTTGTCTAAAGTGTGTCACATCACAGAGGGAAAAAAACTTGTGCATTTTCATATAATTTACTTGAGTATCTACTCTGACTTTTTAATTGTCTTTTCTTTGTCTTTTAAACATTTTTACCTTTCTGGGGGGTTCTTCTATACACCACTGTCCATGTAGAGTATTAGAATATTAGTCTGCAATAGAATAGTTACTTGCTTGCAGTTTGGCTTTTTAAAGCAGATTTTGCCGAGTATTCTCAATTACTCCACTTGAAATTTCTGAAATTCATTTCAAATGTAATCTGAGTTAATCATATTTCTTCAACTACAATCATTTTTTACTTTTATTGAACAGTGTCTCTGTCTATTAAATACCCAAAGCTTATTTTATCCCAAGAATGACATTTCTCCTTGAAAGTGGTATAACTCCTTAATTTCTACCTCTTCTGTCTCTGTCCGTTTCTCTGTTCTTCCCCTTGACCAGCCATAATATTTATTTGATTTAGGGATGACAATCACTATGTTCCTAAATCTCTGTGTGTAGGACATTCCTGAAAATTGTTCACCTTCAAAACTAAATGAAGAACATTTTTTTTTCTTCTTACTATTTGTTGAACTCTTATTGTATGGTTAATCTTCTGAGTATAAAGTAAACTGAAAGTATATCATTGTAAAATTTAATTAAGAGAGGAAGGATAAGGAAGTTTTGGAGCATGGGTGGGAGCAAGGTAGGCTCCCACCTAATTCTGTAAATGTTAATTTAAAGGTGTCCCTTGAAATGCCCAAATCACATATCGGAGCACCCAGGTTTGAGTCCTAGCTTTGCTCCCAATCCTCTGTTCCTGCTAATGTGCACCTGGGAGGCAACAAGTGATGGCTCAAGTAGTTGGGTCCCTGCCACCTACGTGGGAGACCTGTATTGAGTTCAAGGGCATGTGACTTTAGCCCAGACCAGTCCTAGCTATTGCAGACATTTGGGCAGTGAACCAGCACATGCTAAAATGATTTCTCTCTGACCCTCTCTTCCCCTCCTTCCTTCCCTACCATCTCCTCATCTCTTCCCTCCTTACTCCTCCTCATTCCATTTCTCCATACCTCTCTCTCCACTCTCTATCCCTCTTCATGTCCCAATCAAAGAAATAAAATAAATATTCAAATAAAAATTTTATGTTGTGGAAATGCCATAAACAATGTTTTTAAGAAACCAGAAAAATGTTTTATAGTCTTATGATCTACTAGTTGATCAATTGAAAAATGGACTGGTTGCAGATGGCATTAACATTGGCTGAGTGCACACACTCCACCTGTGCTGAAGAAAATAATCTCCATCTGGAGGGAAGATTCCAGGACAGGCCATGGATCTTTGCCCTCAGTACCGGCAAGTTTAGATTTGATGAAAACAAGAATAGGAGCTCTTGGTGGCCATGATAATTAGAATATGCAAATAAAGACAGAACACTAAATAACTCAATTAGGAACTAGGTAAACAAGAGCACAATGACATGCCTATGACATGCATATGACAGTTTGTGCATGTGAAGGTAACCTGTTTCCATAGCTGATTAGAAAGAGCAGTATAAGGGCCAGCATTGTGGCATTGCTTGTAAAGCCACTACCTGAAACTCCAGCATTCCAATGGATGCTGGTTTGAGTCTGGGTTGCTCCACTTCTTATTCAGCTTCCTGCTAATGCACCTGGGAGAATGGCCCAAGTCCCTGTCCCTGTCCCTGTCCCTCTCCCTCTCCCCCCTTTCAAATAAATAAAATGTTAAAAAAAAGCAAAAAAAAAAAAAATGGGTCCTAAATCATTTTCCACTGTCTTCTCAGGTACATTTGCAGGGGTCTGAATGGGAAACGCAGTAGCCTTCCCATGTTGGATGCCTGCTGCTCAGATGGCAGCTTAACCCACTGAGCCACAAGGCCAGCCACTACTATTAACATCTTCTATCAGTATATTTATCATAATCCATAAGCCATAAGGCACACCCAACTTCCCTTATTTTTAAATCCAAACTCCTTGTGTTACTCCACCCCTTCTAATCTCTTGTAATCAGCATTCTTTGTTCAGATAGGTTTCATTTTGAGAATCCACTTTTGAGGGAGAATCATATTTATGTTTCTGCTTATTTCACTTAGCATGATGTATTTTATTCCTGTTTTTTTACCCCTGTGGATAAAAGGGCCTCATTATTTTCTATGGTTGAATAATACTACATTTATACATATTTTTTGTCCATTCATCTGATGGACATCTTACTTTATTCCATATTTTGACTTTTTTAAAAAGATTTATTTATTTGAAAAGCAGAATTACAGAGAGTCAGAGATCTTCCATCCACTGGTTCACTCCCAATTGGCCACAATGGCTGGAGCTGGACAATCTGAAGCCAAGAGCTTTCTTCAGGTCTCCCAGGTGGGTTCAGGGGCCCAAGCACCTGGGCTATCTTCCACTGCCTTCCCAGGCCATAAGCAGAGAGCTAGGTCAGAGTGGAGCATCCAGGTCTCGATCTTCTGCCCATTTGGCATGTCAGCATTGCAGGTGGTGACCTCACCCACTACACCACAGCGCTGGCCCTCATATTTTGACTTTTGTGAACAGTCCTGCTAAAAACATGGTGGAGCAGTTTTCCCTTTAATACAATGAGTCCATGTCTTTGGGTGTATACTTAATAGTGGGATTGCTGGATCATATGGCAAATCCATTTCTAATTTTTAAAGAAATCTCCAAACTATTTTGCACAGTGGCCACATGGATTTGTGTTGCCATTAAGGGTACATGGAGTTACACTTTCACCACATCCTCATCAGCATTTTTCACAACAGCATTCTGATTGGGGTGAGGTAATACCTCATTGTGGTTTTGATTTGCATTTCCCTGATGGTCAGTGATATTGAACAATTTCTCATGTGTGTCTTGGCCACTTGTATTTTTTCTTTCTTTAATGTATTATCTTGAAAATCTGAGTTACAGAGAGGGAGAGAAAGCCAGACGTAAAGAAAGAGATCTTCCATCCACTGGTTCACTCCCCAGATGGCCACAACAGCTGAGGCTGTGTCAGGCTGAAGCAAGGAACCAAGAGCTTCATCTGGGTCTCCTGCCATCTTCTGCTTTCCCCAGGCAATTTAGCATTAAGCTGGATGGGAAGTGGAGCGGCCAGGACTTGAACCATGCTCAAATGGGATGCTAGCATCATAGGCAGTGGCTTTACCATCTATGCCACGACACCAGCCCTTAATGTATTTCTTCTTTTGAGAAATGTTTACTCCGGTGCTTTGCATATTTTCTCTTAGATTGGTTGCTTTTTGAGGAGTGTCAAGTTTTTTAGTTGCTCCTATGTCAGATGGGTGACTACCAAATGTTTTCCTTCATCTGTTCTATGTCTCTTCACTGTTGATGCTTTCCTTTTCTATGTGGAGGTTTCTGGGCATGATGTGGTCCCATTTATCTAGTTCTGTTTTTTTGTTTGTTTGTTTGATTCAGAGATCTTACTTTTTAAAAGAAATCACTGCTCTTACATCAATGTTTTGAAATGGTATCCCTGTTTCTATCAATTTCATGTTTTCATATATTATTTTTGGGTCTTCACACAATCTTGTTGATTTTTGAGTATGTTGAGAGGTGGAAATTAATTTCTTTTGCATGTATGATCCAGTTTTGTCAGCACTATTTGTTGAAAAGACTCTGGTGTATGCTCTTGGTAGCTTTGTCTAAGATTGGTTGGCTGTATGGACATGGATTGACTTGGGGGCTGCTTGTTTTATTGAGCTGTATGTCATTTTTATGCCAGTATCATCTCTTTCAATGTCTATAGTTTTATAGTGCGCTTTGGGATAAGATATTGTGATGCTTCCAGCTTGATTATCCTGCTCACAATTACTTTAATGTCCAGGGTCTTTTGTTTCATATGAATTTTGAGTATTTTATTTTTTCTGCTTCTGTGATGAAGGTCATTGGTGTTTTGATGGCAATTGCATTGAGTCGGTGGATTTATTTAGGTACTATGGACTTTCAGTAATACTAATTCTTCCAATCCATGAATACAGGGTATTTTCCTATTTTTTATGTTTCTTTGATTTCTTTCATAAGTGTTTTGTAACTTTCTTTGTGGAAATCTTTTACACTCTTATTTATGGCATCAGTAATCACCTGAGGCTCTTGACATGAGCTGCCAAGGCTATAGAAGCCTCTTGAGTTTGCCAACTCTGATCTTAGACAAGGTCATAGTCAAAGTGGAAGTTCTCTCCTCCCTTCAGAAAAAGGTACCTCCTTCTTTGATGGCTTTTTTTTTTTTTTCCAGAGTGTCTTGGCTTTCCATGCCTAAAATACTCTCATGGGCTTTTTAGCCAGATCCAAATGCCTTAAGGGCTGATTCTGAGGCCAAAGTGCTGAAATAAACATTTAAGTAATAAGTTTTCTAGGGAAATGAATGTCAAGAACAGAAAATATCTTTTTAAATTCCTATTATCTACCATGAAATATCTCCCCCAATAAAAATTGTATAAATTTTACATATAATCATTTGCCAATTTTTCAGCCATATACTTTGAAAAAAATCCTATTTTGCTTGATAAAATAATAAATATCATCAGAACGTATCTGCCTTAGGTATTTCTGAAATCACACAATATTTTAACCCAGCATGATATGTTGAAAACATACCATTGATTATTTAAAATCCTCATTATCCTAAAAGAACTAAAAATCAAGAAACACCTGAGACCTCTGATATTACCATATAATGTTTTGAATTGAAACAGTAAAGCTTAGAGAGCTGATAGCTGCTTGTTCCATCCAGGTAACTTCACCTTCCCCACCCTATGCTCTAACCTGCAATCAGAGTCTCCTACATTGGACCTCGACATTGATTGTCAATACTTCCTGGTTTCAACCCTTTGATTAAATATTTTCCATGCTTTCATGTGTGGCAGTGGGTGGGAATCACTTTGAAAAGCCTAGAAACTTTCTGCTTCCTTTTGATTTTCTTTTAATAGTTGAGAAGTGGAAGTGATTACACCTTTTTTTAAAAGATGAGAAAGGCTAGACACTTCAGGAAGAAATCTCTACAGAGTTTGAGTGCTTGACAATCACTTGAAAAAGTTTCTTATGGATGGCCCATTAGTGTTTCTCACTCTGTAATTACAGTCCTGAGAAGATGGAATGAGACACCATGGATTCCTGTTAGGTAGTAAATTTTAGGATAGGAAATCTGTAACAATGCTAGTTAGTTCTCAATTGTTCAAGATTTACATTCCACACACAGGTGCACACCACAATTGAAAAGCATATCAATTACTGTATATTTTATAAAATCACTATATGGATACAATATATTTAATCAGACTCTCCTGGTTGTTTTATAATGTATTTGTTACTTAAAATTTATATCCATCTGAAGTCTATTTGCAAGAGTTGGATGGGCCTCAAACTTTATTTTTCTAGATGCTTCTATGTTGTTTGCAACATAATTGTATTGAATCCATCCTTTTCAACACTGACTTAAAATGTCACATTTACCTTATTTGAAATTCAAATATATATATATTTGAGATTTAGGACTTTTTATTCTGCAGATATGCTCTGACTATTCATGCATCATTACCACACTGGTTAAATTAAGGAAGACATAATTACATCCTACTACCGGACAGGATAACTTTATATTCCATTTACTCATTTTTTTTCAGGATTTTCTTAGCTATTCTTATTTTACATTTAATATTTATAATTATTTTTCTTAAAATGAGTTTTAAGAAATGTGATTATATTTACTACCTTTGAAAGTATTAAACAATAAATACTTTGTAAGGGAAATACGGATTGGTAGATGAGTAAATGAATGGCATTCTTTATATTACTCAGAACATAGTGGCTGGGAACAGATGATTGTAGTCATTGTACCAAGCTGAAATATTTGTGTTAGGACATACCTTGGGCAAACACCTTATCTGAGCCTCAGAGAGGTGACAGTACTTCTACAATGAAGTGAAAATAATAACCTCTACTCATGTGACTGGATAGAGATCAGACGAGATGATGTATGTTAAAGACTCAAAAGTTTCCAGCACATGGACCTGCTCTCAGCATCAGCTCTCACTTTAGGCATTTTTGTGTGAATATATATACCTGTATTGTGGAGGATAGTAGGCATCATGTTGCAGAAAATTAGATATATAAATATGGCTACCTGTATTTTACAGTGAATTCATAGTCTGTAAACAAAATCTGTACATTTATTATCTAATATCTGAGTTTTACAAAGATATACAACATATAACCTTTGTGGAATTGTTAATCCAAGCTAATATATCCATCATGTCACCATACTTGTCATCATTTTATGTGGTGGTAACATTCAAAATTACTGAAAGTAAAAATAATTTAGAAACTATAACCATGCTGTATCAAAAAATGTACATATCTATTTGAAAACTTGTACCCTCTGAACAATGTCCCTCTCTTCCCCTCTCCCACACTCATCCTCTGGTAGTCACCATTCTAGTCTCTGTTTCTCTAAGATTGAATTTTTTAGATTCCACATATAAGTGAGAACATGAAGAATTTGTCATTTGGGTCTTGGTTTATTTAACTTGGCATAGTATCCTCCAGTTTCATTCATGTTGCAGCAAATGACAATACCCTGCCTTTTTGCAGGTTAAATTATATTCTATTATATTTGTATGCCACATTTTCAGCCTACTCATTTATTGGTATATATGTTATTTATTTTTTTTTTATTTTTTTGACAGGCAGAGTGGACAGTTAGAGAGAAAGGTCTTCCTTTTTGCCATTGGTTCACCCTCCAATGGCTGCCGCGGCCGACGCGCTGCGGCTGGCCCACCACGCTGATCTGATGGCAGGAGCCAGGTACTTATCCTGGTCTCCCATGGGGTGCAGGGCCCAAGGACTTGGGCCATCCTCCACTGCACTCCCTGGCCACAGCAGAGAGCTGACCTGGAAGAGGGGCAACCGGGACAGAACCCGGCGCCCCGACCAGAACTAGAACCCGGTGTGCCGACGCTGCAAGACAGAGGATTAGCCTAGTGAGCCGCGGCGCCAGTGTTACTTGATTCTATATCTTGGCTATTGGGAATAAGGTTGCACCAAACAGGGAATAACAGATATCTCTTAATATATATCTCCATATATATATAACAGCTATATATGGAGAAATGTGATTATTGGTTCATTAGTTAATATTCATTTTAGTTTTTTTGAGAAACTTCCATATATTTTCTACAATTGCTGTACTAATTTACATCCTACCAACAATGTAGAAGGGTTCCATTTTTTCCACATCCTCACCAACAGTCATTAACCTACATCTTTAATAGCCCTTCTAAAAAATGTGAGATGATATCTCACTGATTTTAACTTGCCTTTCCCTTATGATTTAATGATGTTGAACATTTTTTCATATACCACAGGAACAATCTCGAAGTATCACACTACTTGGTTTAAAAATGCATTACAAAGCTACGGTAATCAAATCCACATGTCACTGTAATTAAAACACACACATAGATCAATGGAATGAAGTGAAAACTGAGAAATTAACATGTGCATTTACAGTCGATTGATTTTTCACAAAGATGCCAAGCTGAGGCAATGGGGAAAAGATAGTTGACTCAATAATTGGCGATGACATAACTGGATATCTACTTGCAGAAGAATAGTCCCTTATTCCATACACAAAATCAACTCAAATGAGATTAAATAATTAAATGTAATAATCTGAAACTTAAAACAATTAAAAGCAATCATAGGATGAAACAGAACATTTGTCTAAATAATGAATTTTTGAATTTGATCCCATAAGTACAAGTCATAAAAGTAAAATCAGATAAATGTGATTATAACAAACTACAGATCTGCACAGCAAAAGAAATAATTATAGAAAAGATAGAAACTACCAATTATGAGCAAATATTTACAGGCCATACAGTGGTAAGATTAATATTCAAAATATAGAAGGATAGCTACTCAATAGCAAGAAAATATAACTCAATTTTTAAGTAAGAACTGAATAAATACTTTTTTAAAAAAAAGGTATACAAATAGCCAACAAGCATGTGAAGGATTGATTAACATCACTAATCACTAGGGAAATGCACATTTTTCCCTATTTTAATTGTTATTACATGTTGTATCTCAGCTGAATTGAGCCACGGTAGGAATTTCCTTTGTGAGAAAACAGCCAATGTGATTTCCTTGCCTTTTTTACATCATACCTAACAAATATACATCCATATCTATACAGTGTTCTATAAAGGGGAAAAGATGAATCTTGATATCTTTCATTTCCTTGTTATAAAATATTGAAAATCTTTTAAGCATCGTATGAGGATAGATCAAGATAATACCTATTTCAAAGTGTCTGATAAATAATGCTCATGAATACACAAATACAATCTGTACTTACCTTGATGTATTCATGAGACAAAAGTAAGCCTAATTATAATTAATACAAGATTGGCCAGTGCCGCGGCTCACTAGGCTAATCCTCCGCCTTGCAGCGTCGGCACACCGGGTTCTAGTCCCGGTCGGGGCGCCGGGTTCTGTCCCGGTTGCCCCTCTTCCAGGTCAGCTCTCTGCTGTGGCCAGGGAGTGCAGTGGAGGATGGCCCAAGTCCTTGGGCCCTGCACCCCATGGGAGACCAGGATAAGTACCTGGCTCCTGCCATCAGATCAGCGTGGTGCACCGGCCGCAGCGTGCCGGCCGTGGCAGCCATTGGAGGGTGAACCAACGGCAAAGGAAGACCTTTCTCTCTTTCTCTCTCTCTCACTGTCCACTCTGCCTGTCAATAATAATAATAATAATAATAATTAATACAAGATTAATGCTTGTGAAAATTATTAAGCACAACTGCCATTTATTAGTTCTTATTGTAGGTCAGGTACTGACTTATGTGGTTTGATGGATCAGCCAGTAGAATCCTGGCAACCAAGAAGGTACTATTATTTTATTTTGTGAATGAAGAAATAGAACAATTATATACCTTCTAAAGACTTATTTTAATCTATGTATTACACTGATATTTTTGTACTTAATGTAGAAAAGTAAATAAGGTAAAGTAATTATCTCTTTAATACAAGTAACACAAATCTATTCAGAATTAAAAGGCATTTGTAGGTTAAACTAATCAGAAGACTTACATCATTTATAGGGCAAAATTATTTTCTATCACCAGAGATCATTGTAAAAATCCATTTGAGTGCCAGCAGCCAAAATATTTTTTAGAAAAAAGTCAGTAAGGTGCCATTGAATGTATTTACCAAAGTGATGTGTGCTAATGTAAAATCTATTTCTGTCATCAAAAACTAAATTTTCGGGGTCGGCGCTGTGGCGCGGCAGGTTAACACCCTGGCCTGAAGCACCGGCATCCCATATGGGCACTGGTTCGAGACCTGGCTGCTCCACTTCCAATCCAGCTCTCTGGGAAAAGAGTAGAAGATGGCCCAAGTCCTTGGGCCCCTTCACCCGTGTAGGAGACCTGGAAGAAGCTCCTGGCTTCAGATTGGCGCAGCTCCGGCCAATTAGGGAGTGAACCAATGGATGGAAGACCTCTCTCTCTCTCTCTCTCTCTCCCTCCCCTCTCTCTAACTCTGACTTTCAAATAAAGAAATCTTTAAAAATTATAAGTTCTCAAAAGTATGTAGTATTTTTTGTTTATATTAGGTTCAGAAGATTTTTTTAGGAATAAAAATTCCTTTTAGTATATACTGGGAGAAAAAACAAACTCCCTTAACAAATTATCCTTAGTTAATGTAATACCATAAATCATGCTGATATCAAGTAATGGTTTTACTGCAACTAAGACAACTCAAGAATAATTAATATGCATTGTTGAATCACAGCAGACAGATGCAAAGATAAAAATATAAGTTATTTTTTAAGAATGTCTGGATTTGTGAAACTGAATAAGCATGAAGCTTTATGTGCTCATGAAGGAAAGAGAAAAGGATAGAAGGGGAGGGATCAAAGGTGGGAAAAGGAGACAAACACACCATGGTAGGAAAGAGAGATCATGATATTACACAAAAGAGACAAAGCTTTCATGATGCAGAGGAAAGAGAACTGGGACTCAGATCTGGTACAATAATTCAATATTGCTACCAATATTGCTAGAATCGCCACTTTTCTCTGAGTTAATTTTTTGGGCTTATTTCTAAAAATGATTCTACTGCCTCTAAATTCTCTTGCAACTAGAAATTACCATCATTAAGATTCATCAAGTATGTTTTCAACATTTAATGTGAATCAGGCATGTGCATGAGTGACTTATTTGAGCTGTATAAAATCATTTTTTTCCTGGCCACAAATATAAGTGGGCTAAACCTATTGAAAATTTCCTACTTGGTTCTATGAAGTTGATTTTTGGTTACAGCCAAAATTTTCCCTCCTACCTTTGACCCCACACAAGTAACCAATCACCACATTATATTAAGTCCAGCAAAGATTGGAAGAATTCTTCATGATTAGACTTTAGGTTGTCTGCAAGTGGTATATTGTGCAAGGGAGTAGGGGTGGGAACACCCACACTTAAGGTCAATTCAGCATGGAGTCCTCAAACTAAATTTAAATTATTTTTGCAGTTGTCCTCCTGGGCTCCTTCTGCCCCAAGCCCTACATAGTTGAGGGAAAGAGAAAACAATTATGTTCTTTGACTTACATGAAGGCAAGTGTGTCACAGGATTGCTAGTACAAGAAGAAATGTGGAGAATCACAGAAACATTGAACCTGAGAATATTCATATTATCATATAGTACCCTGTTCATATGTAGTAATCCTGTCTCTGTGGCTCACCTAAATATGAACATAGTTATATAACATGTGTGCACTACAGCATTACAGGGGGTAAAGCAAGGGACCAGTAATAGAGTCTGAAACTAGATAAACATCTATGACAAAAATTCCCAATTCTAAAATATGTAGCACACAATCTAGATTCTCATTCATACTTACAAAAATGCCCTAGGTTAAATAAGAAATGTTTTGTCTTACAATAGTGATACACAATTAAGAAAGTTGAAGCTGAAGGAAAAAGTGAAATAGAAAGGGATCAGTGTAAAAGACTTTGAAATAACCATCAGAGTTTCGTGAGTGATTAGATGTGCAGACTGAGAGAAGGGAAATGAAAAAAATTCTACTTCAAGAATCAATTGCTGAGAAAATGAGAACATTATTGACAGAAAAATAGAAAGCCTGTGAAAAACCAAGCAATTTTTGGCTGAAGAAGATGAATTCACTTTGAGAATCCAGCAAAGTAGAAATAGTTCATATGTAACTGGAAATAGGCATCAGTTTGTGCTGAGGAGGGTGACAACTGCAGATAATCTATGAACAGTGCTCCATATCAATCCGTTCTGTACTCTTACTAGAAATTTTCATAAGACCATTCTGTCCTATGAATGGTACAGTAACTGGACATACATGAGAAACCTCTGGGTATCAGGGGAACAAATTCCTCTGCTCACCACTCCTGCCCTTTCCTCACAAATCTCAACTCCCCAGCCTCTGGGAGCCCAGTTCAGAGAAGCAGAGAAAAAATGTTATAACATAACCGTTGGCTTCTATTCATAGTTATGTCATTATTTCTGCTATTTATTTCTAAGTAGAAATATTTCCAACTAATGCAGAAAAATTCATTAGCATTTTCCCTCTATAGGCTATTGGTTAATAATAGGTCAATAAGATATTTGAAAAAGATGAGTTGATAACCAATAGTTCAGGCAATTATTTTTGTGCTCTCAAAAGAAGGTTGCTACCACCTGTGTTCATGTATTCCTATTTTTGCATGACGATCATGTGTCCTGTGTTGATAACAGTGTGCATTCGTCTAGCTTTGACCTTTTGTCAGCAAATGTGTCTATAGCTATTTGTTTGGCATGCTGCTAGATTGATTGGTACTGACCAACACTTAAATGCTTTCTCCAGCTTCTATTTTAACAGACTCTATTTGAAAAAGGACTGAGATTGGGGGAATCTGTGATCATAAGATAAAAAATACACCTAACCTATGGAGTAACTAAGCCCTAAGACAACGTGCTCGAGAAACCAGCTAGCTATTTGTTAAAAAGACTCAATTGATGATGGAAATCATCTTATTGAAATATGTGGTAAAAAATAAATCCCATGGACATCTTCTACTTTTCTTCAATTTGCCATTAGTATTATGAAATCTAGATATATTTTCCTTTAGATGCTCAATTTTGCCTAAAATGGATAATTACTTTAAATTATAATAAGGATAAATGCCTAAGCACTGTTAGTAACATATGCACAGAATAGCTAATTTAATAGCCACATTAACATTTTAACACATTATTCAGCAGTGAAACCATCTGGTCCTGGGCTGTGTGTGTGTATGTATGTGTGTGCTGGGAGGGTCTTTATTACTGTCTCAATCTCTGTCTTGGTTATTGGTCTATTTAGTTTTTCTAGGTCTTCCTGCCTCAATTTTGATAGTTGATGTAAGCAGGGATCAAAGGGTTTAACTTGCTTAATATTATTGTATCAATAAGTGGGGGAATTTGATCTAGTACCCAGACAAATAATTAGTTGACTTTATATTTCCTTGTATACACTTAAAGTAAATTATAGTTAACACCAGTAAAAGATCTTTTCAAGGGCAAAAGAGGATGGATGAAGCAATAATATCCCCATGCTAACACTTTTTAGACTTATCTACAACACACATAAAATATATAAATTTTAAGAAAACAAATTCTTAAATAAACAATCACTTTTTCCCATGTAACCCATAGTACATCTTACTTCTTTTGATTATATATGGATAACTGTAGTTGCATGGACAGGCCATTGTTAAATTTCATATGTAATGTTAAAATGGTCTTCTGCCTTCATTGTGTAATCTCTTCTGGAAATATATTGGTCCTAACAATTCAAGGTACTATTTTTCTTCTTTCTTCATGAGGATTCATCCAGCTTTTAATGCAACTTTTAGCATGATGAACTTCCTGTCAGAATTAGTTTGAATATTTTCTGTATTTTACTTGACATAGGAAATCCCTACAAACATTATTGTCTCTAACACTAATGTTCATCTCCAAGTGTTAGCTATGTTCTCCTATTTTACCTGGATTGAGTAGTTACTTTTTAAGATTTATTTATTTATTGGAAAGGCAGAGCCACAGAGAAAGAGGGAGAAACAGAGACAGAGAAGGATCTTCATCCACTGGTACACATTGCTGCAACAGCCATTGCTGGGCCAGGGTGAAGCCTAAACCTTATAACATCATCCACGTTTCCCACATGGGGGCAGGAACCCAAGCACTCGGGATATCTTCGTCTACTTTTGGAGGAGTGTTAGCAAGGAGCTGGATGGGAAGTGGAGTGTCCAGGACTCAAAAAGGCACTCGTATGGGATGCCAGTGTCATAGCCGACATCTTAAACTACTGTGCCACAATGCTTGTCCCTTAAATAGTTTTTAATGTACACTTCTTTTTTTTTAAGATTTATTTATTTGAAAAGCAGAGCTACAGAGAGGCAGAGAGAGAAAGAGGTCTTTCATCTGCTGGTTCACTCCACAGATGACTGCAAGGGCCAGAGCTGCGCCAATCTGAAGCCAGGAGCCAGGAGCTTCTTCTGGATCTCCCATGCTGATGCAAAGGCCCAAGAACTTGGGCCATCTTCTATTGCTTTCCTAGGCAATACCAGAGAGCTGGATCAGAAGTGGAACAGCCAGGACTAGAACCGCCACCCATATGGGATGCTTAGGCCCTGCACCCTCGTGGGAGACCAGGAGGAAGTGCCTGCTCCTTGCTTCTGATCAGCACTGTGCACCGGCCATGGTAGCCATTTGAGGGGTGAACCAATGGAAAAAGGAAGACCTTTCTCTCTGTCTCTCTCTCCCTAACTCTGCCTGTCAAAAAAAAAATATTCACTTTACTCAATAATGACATATTGTTTAATAACTATTTATAATTCTTTGGTTTACAATTAAACCTCATTTAAGAATAATTTCAAGGGGCAGGCATTTAATGCACCAATTAAGACACCACCTAGGGTACCTGTATACCACACACAATGCCTTGGTTCAAGTTCTAGCTCTGTTGCTGATTCCAGCTTCCTGCTAATGTGTACCTGTGAAGCAGCAGGTAATAGTTTAAGTAGTTGGGACCCTGTCACCTGTATGGGAGAAACAAGACTGTTCCTAGCTTCTATCGGGCCAGTCCTGACTGTTGCAGGCATTTGGGTAGTAAATCAGTAAATTTTTGTGGAGTACAATGCAATATTTCTACACATGTATATGTGTAAGCGTTCTAATCAGAATTTCCATATCCTTCTATGTTGAGTCTACCAGCTCTCCTAAGTCTTCTTACAGTATATAACAGATAATTACATTATTGTGGACTATATAGTTACCTCACTGTGCTGTGATTGCTTTTTCTAACTCTATAAAGAATGCCATTGGTATTTTGATAGGGATTGCATTGTATCTATAGATTGCTTTCGGTAGTATAGACATGTTAATGATATTCTTCTGATCCATGAACAAGGAATATCTTTATATTTTGTTTGTGTGTGTCCTTGATAATTTCTTTTATCAATGTTTGATAATTTTCATTTGTAGAGATCTTTCATCTCTTTGGTTACATTTATTTCTTAAATATTTGAGTTTGTGTATGTGGTCTTTTGTGAATGAGATCTCTGTCTTGTCTTTTTTTTTTTTTTTTTTTTTTTTTGACAGGCAGAGTTAGATAGTGAGAGAGAGAGAGAGAGAGACAGAAAAGTCTTCCTTCCATTGGTTCACCTCCCAAATGGCCGCTACAGCTGGCTCGCTGCGCCCATCTAAAACCAGGAGCCAGGTGCTTCCTCCTGGTCTCCCATGCGGGTGCAGGGCCCAAGCACTTGGGCCATCCTCCACTGCCTTCCCGGATCACAGCAGAGAGCTGGACTGGAAGAGGAGCAACCGGGACAGAATCCGGCACCCCAACCAGGTCTAGAACCCAGAGTGCTGGCACCGCAGGCGGAGGATTAGCCTAGTGAGCCACGGCACCGGCCAAGAGATCTCTGTCTTAATTTCACTTTTTGTGATTTAATCACTAGCATACAAAAAGATTCTGTTTTGTTGTATGTTTATGTTGTAACTTGCAAGTTTATTCAACTGGTTTATCATTTTCTAACAGTTTTTGTGGAGTTTTAGGTTTTTCCATATATAACATCATGTCATCTGAAAACATGGATAATTTGCTTTCTTCTTTTCCAATTTTGATGCCCTTTATTTCTTTCTTCTCCATAATTGCTCTTGTTAAATCTTCCAATACTAAATTGAACAAGAGTGGTGAAAGTATATATCCGTGTCTTGTTCCAAATGTGAGGGGAAATACTTTTACTTTTTCCCATTCTGTATGATACTGACTGTTGGTTTGTGCTATATAACCTGTAAAATTTTGAGGAATATTCCTTCTATACCTAATTTGTGGAAGGTTTTTATCATGAAGTGCTGTTGAATCTTACTGAAATGCTTTCTCTGAATCTATTGAGATGACCATATGGTTTTTATTTTCATTCTACTGATGCAATTTATGACATTTATTGATTTGCAAATGTTAACTCACCCTTGAATTTCTGAGATAAATGCCACTAGATCCTGAAGTGTGATCTTTTTAATGTGGTTTGAGTTTGATTTGCTAGTATTTTGTTGAGAATCTTTGCATCTATGTTAAGGATAAAAAATCTGTAGCTTTCTTTTCATATCCTGTCCTTGTTTGGTTTTTGGATCAAAGTAATGCTGCCCTCATAAAAGAGTTTGGCAGTGTTCCATCCTGTTTAATATTTTGAATACTTCGAAGAGTATTGGAGTTAGTCTTTGAATGTTTTTGTAGAGTTCAGTAGTAAAGCCATTACATCTAGGACTTGATGGGAGACTTGATTACAGCTTAAATCTCATTGCTTTATATGGGTCTGTTTTGTTGTCTATATTTACTTGATTTAATCTTAGTTTTATGAATCCAGGAATTTATCTACTTTGAGGTTTTCCAGTTTATTAGCATATAGTTCTTCATAGTTGTTTCTTGTGAGTCTATTTCAGTGGTGTCAGTTTTTATGTCTTGTTTTTCTTCTTTAACTTTGAGGGTTTTTTTTCTCTTTTTCTTTTTTAGTCTGGGTAGTGGTTTATTTTATCATTTCCATGAACTTTTAGATTTGTTGATCTTTCATTTTTTAGTCAATATATGTGATTAGATCAGTAATTTGAGATGTTTCTCTTTTTTATATGAAAGCATTTAATGGTATAAACTTCCTTGTTAATGCTGTTTTTGCTGTTTCCTACAGGTTTTGATATGTTGTGTTTTCTTTTCATTTATTTCAAGCAAGTTTTTGATTTCCTTTTTAATTTCTTCTATGACAAATTGATCATTTAGTAGCATGTTTAATTTCCATGTATTTATGAGTGCTCTATTGTTATTACTGATTTCTAGTTTTATTCCTTTATGGTATGAGAAGATGCATGGTATGATTTGAGTCTTTTTAAATTTTCTGAGATTTCATTTGTAGCCTAATCTGTGATACGCCCTAGAACATGTTTCAAGTGCTGAGGAAGAGTGCTTATTCTGTAGCTGTTGAGTAAATGTCCTGTCAAGTCTCTTACATCCTTTACTCGATAGTATGTTTGAACTTTGATGCGTCTTTATTGATTTTTTTTTCTCTGAATGATCTGTCCATTGATGAGAGTGGGGTATTGAAGTTACCCATTATTATTGTAGTGGAGTATATCTCTCCTAGGTGTAATAGTATTTTCTGTATATATTTGTGATTGTTTATGTCTTCTTGCTGAATTGAAACTTTCATCAAAAAAAAATGTCCTTCTTTACCTCTTTTTACAGTTTTAGATTTAAAGTCTGTTTTATCTGATATCTGGATAGGGACACCTCACTTTTTGTTTCCATTTGCTTGGTAAATCTTTCTGCAAGCGTTCACTTTCAGTCTGTGTGTATCTTTTTGAAGTGAGTTTCTTGTGGGCAGCATATAGTAGGGCTGCTTTTTATCCATGGAGCCATCTTAAGTCTTTGGTTGGTGAATTTAATACATCTACATTCAAGGTTAATATTGTTAAGAACTAAGACCTATCACTTTGTTGATTGTACAATGAACCTACCTGTTCTATTACCGAATTTGGTGGTGCATGTGTTTTATTGTTTTCATATTTACTTCTAATTCAGGATGCCCTTCAGAATTTCTTGTAAGACTGCTCTGGCGGTAGTGAATTCTCTGTTTTTGCTTATATGGGAAACAATTTATTTGTCCTTCATTTTTAAAGGATACCTTCACTGGATATAATATTCTTGGTTGGAAGGGATTTTTTTTTATCTTTTATTTAATGAATATAAATTTCCAAAGTACGACTCATGTGTTACAATGGCTTCCCCCCATACCGTCCCTCCCACCCACAACCCTCCCCTTTCCCACTCCCTCTCCCCTTCCATTCACATCAAGATTCATTTTTGATTATCTTAATATACAGAAGATCAGCTTAGTATACATTAAGTAAGGATTTCAACAGTTTGCTCCCACACAGAAACATAAAGTGAAAAATAATAGATGATTTTTTTTAAATGATGATGAAATCAGATCAGACCTATTGTCATGTTTAATCCCAGTGAGAGTCAAGTTGGGAATTGATAATTTCTTTTTTTTTTTTTTACAGAAGATCAGTTTAGTGTACATTAAGTAAAGATTTCAATCGTTTGCACCCCCATAGAAACACAAAGTGAAATATATTGTTTGAGTACTCGTTATAGCATTAAGCCTCAGTGTACAGCACATTAAGGACAGAGATCCTACATGAGGAGTAAGTGCACAGTGACTCCTGTTGTTGACTTTACAAATTGACACTCCTGTTTATGGCATCAGTAATCTCCCTATGCACCAGTTATGAGTTTCCAAGGCTATGGAAGCCCCTTGAGTTCTCCGACTCTTATCTTGTTTAGACAAGGTCATAGTCAAAGTGGAGGTTCTCTCCTCCCTTCAGAGAAAGGTACCTCCCTCTTTGAAGACCTGTTCTTTCCACTGGGATCTCACTCACAGAGATCTTTTTGCCAGAGTTTCTTGGCTTTCCATGCCTGAAATACTCTCATGGGCTTTTCAGCCAGATCCGAGTGCCTTTAGGGCTGATTCTGAGGCCAGAGTGCTATTTAGGACATCCGCCATTCTATGAGTCTGCTGAGTATCTCACTTCCCATGTTGGATCACTCTCCCCTTTATTTATTCTATCGGTTGGTGTTAGCAGATACTAGACTTGTTTATGTGCTCCCTTTGACTCTTAGTCCTTTCATTATGATCAATTGTGAACTGAAATTGATCACTTGGAATAGTGAGATGGCATTGGCACATGCCACCTTGATGGGATTGAATTGGAATCCCCTGGTATGTTTCCAACTCTACCAATTGGGGCAAGTCAGCCCGAGCATGCCCCAAATTATACATCTCTTCCCTCTCTTATTCTGGAAGGGATTTTTTTTTAAGACCTTGAATATATTTCCTACTCTCTTCTGGTGTGTAGGTTTCCACTGAGAGGTCTCGTGTTTATTCTAATTGGCTGTCCTTTATATGTAATTTGACAATTTTCTCTTCCTGTCTTTAGGATTCTCCCCTTGTCTTTAATTTTAACAATTTGACAAAAATTTTCCCTGGAGAAGACCTCTTTTTGTTGAATGTGCTTGGTGTTCTTTGAGCTGCTTGTATCTGAATATCCATGTCTCCTTCAATAATTGAGAAATTTTCAACTTTTATTATCAGTTTTCCATGCCTTTTTACTTTTCTTCTCATTCAGGATTACCTATAATATGGATATATGGTCATTTGATGAGATCTCATATTTTGCATACACTTTCTTCATTCTTTTTTGTTCTTTATTTTTTTCTGATTGGGTTATTTCAAAATTCCTTGTTCTAAAGGTCAGAAAGTCTTTCCTCCACTTGGTCTATTCTGCTGTTAAAGCTCTTAATCATATCTTTTATCTCACTGATTAAAGATTTAATCTCCAAAACTTCTATTTGGTTCTAAATGAGTTCTATCTCCTTAGTAACATTTTCATTCATATCACTCATTGATTTCCTCATTTCTTTAATCTGTCCATCTGTGTTCTGTTGCAGCTCATTGAGCTTCTATTCAATCCTTGTTTTGCATTCTCTTAGCTCATAGATTTCCTTCAGTTCAGGATCTAATTCTGGATGAGTATTGTGTTGTTTTGGAGTTTATGGTTTAGCTGGAATGCAGGTTATCACTTGGTTTGTTTCTTTGGCTTTGGTTCTACATTTGCCCAAGAGTATATTCTCTGAGCTTTTTTGTCATAATGCTAGCTGTGTCTATAAGTGACACATTGGTCTTATCTGCTGCAGTTCATAGGGATAGGGATAGAAGTGTGGCTTTGAGATGAATAAGAGTCTCCTTGGGTGTGTACTTTTGGTCCACTAGAGTTTGGTGTCAGTGTCCCTGATGATTATGATAGCCAGGGCCTTAAACTTTGTGCTGAGGCAGACAATGGTGGCTGCCCTTTTGCCCTACTGGCAAGCCTGAGTGATCCTAAGGCTTGTGGCACCAATTGCTGTGGCTCTAGGACTGTGTGATATGATGGACCCTTCCTCAGGTCCTACTAGGAGAGTCCAATTGGTGCTCTGGCACATAATACCAGAAGTCCTAATCCAGGACTAGAGGATGTGAATGGGACCCTGTTGCAGTCCCACAGGGTGACTACAAGCGATAGAGATTTTACCCTGCAGGATATGAGTCCAGAGAGATGGATTCAGGTAGGTTCTTTCCTATGTCTACTGGGTAGATACTAATAGCACCAAAATTTTAGAATACATTGTTATAGTGCTGGTGGTACAGGTTATAATGGGGTTATTACCCAGATCTCCCAAGGTGGGGCAGATTTTTTTTACTAGATCCTTCTGGTATTAGCTCCCAGAAGTTAAGGTTAATGCCCCTGGTTCATGTAGAGTGCATGATTATAGCTCTGGGGCTAATGTCCATAAACTCCCTAAGTTGCAGAATGCAGGGGATCTGTCCTTTGCCCCACATGTTGTCTTGACTGACCTACAATGCTGATGGGAGCATAACAGATGCGCTGAACAACAATTTGCTGCTGAATATGATGTTCTGCATAGGTGGGGGCTGGAAGAAAAGCAGTAATGCTTCCCTGCTCCAAGCCCAGCAGTTGCTAAGACCTCAGTAAGTTCCCCAGGCTGAAGGAAAAGTCAAGTGGGTGACTTCAGAATCCCCTCTCAGCTAAAATTGGGAGCACAGGGTGCAAGGCAATTTTTTCCTACCTTGATGTGGTAAGATGGTGGCTCCCAGCCAGCAGCAGGCTGTCCTGCATGGCTGGCTGCAGCAGTGTTTGTCTTCTCTTGTCCCATGGAGTCTTCATTGTTTTTGTTTTGACTTCTTCGTTGAAAATTTCCATCAGTCAGAGCCCTGGAAATGTAGTCCTTTTTTCTTTCATATCCCAGAGCACTGTAAGTTTGTGTGGCTGTACCCTATTCAGCCATCTTGGATCTTTCCTTCTAACTTTGTAAAGAAAACTTAGTTCTGTTTCTACGATTTAAGCTCTGTCACTCTTCCTGTAACTCAACTTGCAAATCCCTGTCTATATCCATTACCCTTTAGCAAACAAAATATCCTCCCTATGACCAGTTTTACTCTTTCAGCTCAGAAGGGAATTATAAATAGAAAAGTGTTTTATTTCCTGTCACTCCATGTTGTACACATGCTTTATTTACATGTTTTCAATTATTTGCTCTAAATCTTTTCAGGTGTCTTTTCATATTCTTTATATTTTAATTTTAGAGGAGAGATTTCAGCTACTGTCCTTAGGAAGTAGCACCCAAAAAGGTTATATTTTCTATATAATTTTTGTATAATTGTTGTATAATTTTTGTAAGATGTACACCCTGTACATTTTACACAGTGACTTTCCAAATTTATGACTTTTTAAAATCATTTATATGCCCCTCAAAACTGTGTTTAATCTGTTTTTTTCTTGGAAATATTTAAAACTGGTAGAATAATACATTGTGATACCTTGGTAACTTCTGATTCTTGGGTATTATCCTCGGATTATTTCTGCCTCATTATTGCATCACTGCCCAACAAGATGTGGCAGCATTATACAAATCTCTGAAATAGGAATTTCTAAAGCCTTTTGCTGCGGCTATATAAGCCCAGATGAGGAAAATAATTTTCACTGACATTCTAAAGAAACATTTTCATGCTTCACATTTAAATTCTGCAAAGGCACAGAGCATCCTTCAGAGAACTGAAAGTAATGCATACAAGAGGAATTACACACATAAATGGAATCAGAATGAAAATATTAATTATAATAAATATCAGGTCCTTCAAAAGGTAAATATGCTAATTAAAAGGCTGAAGATCAAGTATAAAATAACCTCCTTCATATAAACAATGTCTCACAAGAAATTGAAAACTAATGTGTGAGTTGGTCTCAAATTTCTCACTCCCTGCCTCTCTATCTCAACACTAGAAGAAGGTTGGTTCCTTCTCACGACCTCTCTGAATAGCTTGGCCTGGCCATTTTGGCCCTACATTCTAGATTTTTATATAAAACTTCTCAACATTTAAATACTGGCACTTGAGCGAGAAGTTGAAAACACTTATCCATTTTAGTATTTTTTTTGTTCTAGTACTATTGGTTGAACTCTGTAATTAACACACAATTATTCTTAGGTGTTTAAATTTTAACTGAAAAGTGATCCCTGTTAGGAATTTGGAAAGCATTATGCTGAGTGAAATAAGCCAGTCCCAAAGGAACAAATACCATATGTTCTCCCTGATCGGTGACAACTAACTGAGCACCAAAAAGGAAACCTGTTAAAGTGAAATGAACACTATGAGAAATGGTGACTTGATCAGCCCTTGCCCTGACTGTTGATGAACAACTTAATACGTTATCCCTCTTAGTATTCTTTGTTCTACTTAATACTTTTGGTTGAATACTGTAATCAATACACAGTTATTCTCAAGTGTTGAAACTTAACTGAAAAGTGATCACTGTTAAATAGAAGAGTGGGAATAAGAGAGGGAAGAGATGTGCAATTCAGGACATGCTCAAGCTGACTTACCTCAAACAGTAGAGTTAGAAACAATTCAATCCCATCAAGGTGGCAGGTACCAATGCTATCTCACTAGTCCAGTGATCAATTTCTGCTCACAATTGATCATAATGATAGGACTAAGAACCAAAGGGATCACATAAACAAGACTAGTGTCTGCAAATACTAGCTGATAGAATCAAAAAGGGAGAGAACGATCCAACATGGGAAGCGAGATACACAGCAGACCCATAGAATGGCAGATGTCCTTAAGGCACGTGGATCTGGCTGAAAAGCACATGAGAGTATTACAGGCATGGAAAGCCAAGACACTCTGGCAAAAAAAAAAAAAAAAAAATACATACATCTAAATGAAAGATCTCCACGAGTGAGATCCCAGTGAAAAAAGAACAGGTCATCAAAGAAGGAGGTACCTTTCTCTGAAGGGAGGAGAGAACTTCCACTTTGACTACGACCTTGTCTAAATAGGATCAGAGTTGGTGAACTCAAAAGGCTTCCATAGCCTTGGCAACTCATGACAAGAGACTAGGGTGATTACTGATGCCATAAACAAGAGTGTCAAATTGTTAAGTCAACAACAGGAGTCACTGTGCACTTACTCTTCATGTAGGATCTCTGTCCTTAATGTGCTGTACATTGTGATTTAGTGCTATAACCAATACTCAAACAGTATTTTTCACTTTGTGTTTCTATGTGGGTGCAAACTGTTGAAATCTTTACTTAATATATGCTAAACTGATCTTCTGTATATAAAGAGAATTGAAAATGAATCTTGATGTGAATGGAAGGGGGGCGGGAGAAAGAAAGGGGAGGATTGCGGGTCAGGGAAGTTGGGGGGTGAGCCATTGTAATCCATAAGCTGTACTTTTGAGATTTATATTCATTAAATAAAAGTTAAAAAAAAATTATATGCCACAGTTGACTGAGTTTGAAAAAGTTTCATGTAGAATTAGAAGTCATTGTTTCACTTACTTGATTGAGAATACTAGCCAGGTCTCTATCTACCACCTTCTACACATAAGATTCCAGGGGTGGGGAGGCTGGCCAATATTGTGGCATGGCAGGTTAAGCCACCACCTGCAAAGCTGGCATCCAATAATTTATCTTCTGTCTTATGTGACAACTATTTCTATCCTACTTTTGCTTTGGCGAGTATTCTTTAGTTGTTAATTATTCTCTTTAATAAGTTATTTTGTGAAAACCTTTCCATACTTTAATCCTTTCTGAATTATTCCTTAGGGTAAAAAGCACTTTTTTTTCCTTTTTCTCTTTTTTTCTTTTTATCTTTGAGGAAAGATAGCACAAGCATATAGAACATACATTTGACTTATATTTGCTTTAGAGTATTAATTAGCACTGACACAATATCATAATTTACAAAAGTAAATGTGTGTAGAAATAGTTTTGCAGCCACTATTGAAATAAAATGCATGAAGTGTCTATTTTCTCCATCTGTAGCATATCAAAAATAAACTCAGTGGGTACAGTGGGTTAAGCTGCCTCTGGGGACACCTGTATGCAGTATTCTAGTGCCTGGGATCCAGTATTACCTTCACACCCAATCTAGGTTTCTGCAAATATGCACCCTAGGAGGCAGCAGATGATGGTTCAAGTATTTGCATCCCTGTTACCCATTATGTTGGAAACATTAATGGAATTCCTGGATCCTAGCCCAGCCCCAGTTGTTATAGGCATTTGGGGAGTGAACTGGCAGGTGGATGGATATTTCTTTCCTGCCACCTCCCAGCCCCCTTACCCCCTACTCCAGCCCTCTCTTCCTCTCCCCCTCACCCTCTCCCTCCCTCCCTTTCTCCTTTCCCTTTTTAAATAAATAAACTTTAAAAAATAAACTCAGCAGCAACATGAAACCTATGCTATACCATACACTATACTGTACAGTTCTGTATTATATATTCTATGTCTTTGGTCTCCTTAGAAGCAATCCAATTTCTGAGTAGTTATAAATTCATTAAAATGTATGTGAGGAAGAATAATTGTTTTCTGATCAAATCTATTCCTCAGTTTAGACAGTGGTAGTGCATCCTCCTTATTGATACCACAGTTATTTATTGAGTATGCACTGTGTACTATCTACGTTTCTGGGCACATTGAGCATTGCCATTAAAAAATTTGGAGACATTAGAAGAAGTTGCTCTAGATTTTCTTATAAAATCCAAAAATTTGCCTGCATATACATTCTATTTTCTTTCATCCATTACAATGAGATAACTCCACCTCTCAAAAGTTTGTGGATTCCATTTGCTCAATACTGTCTTGAAATACACGTGTCTTCAGCTTCTCTTGATTATTTTAGGGTTGTTCTAATGGCATTCAGGCATCTTTTAGTATGTCTATCTTTAGAAAGCTATCATTTGATTGCCTTCTCTTCCCCAAATGTTTCCAACCTATCTCCTAATATTAAAAAAAAAAAAAAACAACCAGAAGAGTTGCTTATACTTGTTGCTTCATATCTCATTCACATTTTAACCCACAAATTTGGGTTTTACCTCCACAACTTAACAAGAACTCCTCAGTTTTTCACTTGTCTCAATGGAAACTAATTTTTTTTAATATTACTAAAGCTTGGAGTGGCATTCCCCAGAACTTAGCAATCCTCCCCCTGAAAGGAGAGAAAAATTTCATCTCAACTTTACTGACAATATTCTAGTATTTTTTTTTTGCCAAATCCTTGTTCCTTCTTCAGGTCCTTTCCAATTCTTTGCCTTTATCTGACTTTAAAACATCTAAGTTACTCAGCATTTGATTTGTGTTATTCCTCACTCTTCATTTGTTAAGTAATATCTGTCATTCCCAGGATGTTGAAAACAGTCTATACATCACTGACTATGAAATATATATTATATTTTAAAATTTTTCTTTTAAGTTATATTTTATTTCATTTTTGCTGTAATTACATTGGTCACTGTTTTCCTCTACTAAATACATAATTTGAATATGGTTTTATAATATTACCTTGCAAATGAAAGTTAATGAAAAAAAAAAAACTTCCCAGCATATGAATTGTAGGTACTGATTCTGCATTTATCATTTTATTCATGGATTTTGACTTAAATATACTAGCCAGTGTTTGCTAATGTTTTCTTATTTTTTTTAAAAGTTTTACATGTTTATGGAGTATAATGGGACATTTCTATACATGTATTACCATAACATCCAATAAAGGAAAAACATATCAATCTCTTCAAATATTTAACATTTATTTCTCATAAAAATATACAAAATCTATATTCTCATGGTTTTTCTTTCTTTTTTTTTTTTTTTTTTTTTTTTTTTTGGACAGGCAGAGTTAGTGAGAAAGAGAGACAGAGAGAAAGGTCTTCCTTTTTCCATTGGTTCACCCCCCAAATGGCTTCCATGGCTGGCGCGCTGCAGACATCAGAAGCCAGGAGTCAGGTGCTTCTCCTGGTCTCCCAAGCAGGTGCAAGGCCCAAGCACTTAGGCCATCCTCCACTGCCTTCCTGGGCCACAGCAGAGAGCTGGATTAGAAGAGGAGCAACTGGGTCAGAATCCAGCTCCCCAACCAGGACTAGAATCTGGGGTGCCAGCGCCGCAGGTGGAAGATTAGCCTAGTGAGCCACGGCACCAGCCTATTCTCATGTTTTTGAAAAATACAGGCACCCTCCTTTGCAATAGAACAAGAGAACATCTTACTACCATCTAACTATAATCTAGTACCAATTAATCAACCTTTCTCCATTCCTAATTCCCTAATTCCCTGCTTTATATTTTTAACTTCTATGAAATCGACATTTTGTATTCCACATATGAGTGAACTCGTGCAGTATTTATCTACCCATGCTTGGCTTACTTCACTTAACATAATGAACTTCAGTTACATCCATGTTGTTGCAATGACGATTTCATCATTTTTATGGCGTAAAGGTACTCCATTGTGTATATGTCCTGCATTTCTTTATCCATTCATCAACTGAATAAACTTGGATTATTTGTATTTCTTGGCCATTGTAAATAGGACTGCAATACACATGGGGGTCAATACTTCCTGTATGAGCTTTAAATTTATACATCAGCTGTTACCTGACGTTTTTGCTTATTTCTAAGTATTTTTAAGTTGCATAATACTGATCTCTGAGGCTAGGTAGCCATGTTTGGCTTAAAAATAGGCTCCTCCTATATTACTCAAACAAAAGCAAATGGCATTTCTTTTCACTCAAATACTAAATTCAGAAAATAGACATTCTTGAATATTCCATCTTCTGTTAACCTCCATCTGATGCATCATTAAGTCCTAATGACCCTTCTCCCCCCACCCACACACAAAACTCTTCTCGTTCTACTCCCCTCAATTTCCAGCTCAATACTTAGCTGAAACACTGTCCGTAAACATCAGGAATACACCAATATCCTCCCAAATTGTTTTCCCTAGATCTATACTTGTTCTCCCCAAATACATTCTCCACTCAGTAGTCAAGAGGATGTTTTTGAAAATGCAGACCAGTTCATGAAATCTGCCTACAAGTACTCAGTGGATTTCTAATATATTTAAGAGAGTAAATCAAATAAATTGTACATCCTATCATTCAACCTATTTTGCTACAAATGATAAATTTCATCCTTTTATATCTGAATAATCATTATATATATATTTATATATATGATATACACAGAGAGATATATGCTCTTTCACATTATTTTCTTTATCCATTTATCTGATAATGTACACCTTGGTTGATTCCATGTTTTAGCTGTTGTAAATAGTGCTGCTGTAAACAAGTTGGACCATGACTTTGATAAACTGAGTTCATATCTTTTGGGTATATACCCAGTAGTGGGAATGATGGAACATATGGAACTATTTTTTTTTTTTTAAGAAATCCTCATACTCTTTTCCACAGTGGCTACACTAACTTATATTTCCACCAACAGTATGTAAGAGTTCTCCTTTTCTCCACATCTTTTAGAACATTTGTTATTCTTAATATTTTGGATAATAAACAATCTGACAGGGATAAGGTGATACATCATTGTTTTTTTTTATTTAGTAAATATAAATTTGCAAAGTACAGTTTATGGATTACGATGGCTCCCCCCCCATAATTTCCCTCCCACACACACCCCTCCCATCTCCCGCTCCCTCTCCTATTCCATTCACATCAAGATTCATTTTCAATTATCTTTATATACAGAAGATCGATTCGGTATATATTAAGTAAAGATTTCATCAGTTTGCAGCCACACAGAAACACAAAGTGTAAAATACTGTTTCAGTACTAGTTATAGCGTTACTTCACATTGGACAACATATTAAGGACAGATTCCACATGAGAAGTAAGTACACAGTGACTCCTGTTGTTGACTTAACAATTTGACACTCTTGTTTATGGCGTCAGTAATCTCCCTAGGCTCTAGTCATGAGTTGCCAAGGCTATGGAAGCCCTTTGAGTTCGCCGACTTCGATCTTATTCCAACAGGGTCATAGTCAAAGTGGAAGTTCTCTCCTCCCTTCAGAGAAACGTACCTCCTTTGATGGCCCCATTCTTTCCACTGGGATCTCACTCGCCGAGATCTTTCATTTAGGTTTTTTTGTTTTGTTTTTGTTTTTGTTTTTGTTTTTGTTTTTGCCAGAATGTCTTGGATTTCCATGCCTAAAATATTCTCATGGGCTCTTCATCCATATCCAAATGCCTTAAGGGCTGATTCTGAGGCCAGAGTGCTATTTAGGACATCTGCCATTCTGTGAGTCTGCTGTGTATCCCACTTCCCATGATGGATCATTCTCTCCCTTTTTGATTCTATCAGTTAAAATTCGCGGACACTAGTCTTGTTTGTGCTATCCCTTTGTCTCTTAGACCTATCAGTGTGATCACTTGTGAACTGAAATTAATCACCTGGAGTAGTGAGATGGCATTGGTACATGTCACCTTGATGGGATTGTATTGGAGTCCTCTGGCACATTTCTAACTCCACCATTTGGGGCAAGTCCGATTGAGCATGTCCCAAATTGTACATCTCCTCCTTCTCTTATTCCCACTCTTATATTTAACAGGGATCACTTTTCAGTTAAAATTTAAACACCTAAAAATAATTGTGTGTTAATTGCAGAGTTCAACCAATAGTACTAGAACAAAAAAAATACTAAAATGGATAAAATATTACATTGTACATCAACAGTCAGGACAAGAGCTGATTAAGTCACTGTCATTGTGGTTTTGATTTGTATTTCCCTAATGGATATCACTATATTGCACTTTTTCACATAATTGCTATCCATTTATATTACTTTTGAGAATGTCCTTTGTCCATTTTTTTTTTATTTGACAGGTAGAGTTATATAGAGAGAGACAGAAAGGTATTCCTTCCATTGGTTCACTCCCCAAATGGCTGCTACAGCCGGTGCTGTGCTGATCTGAAGCCAGGGGCCAGGTGCCTCCTCCTGGTCTCCCATGCTGATGCAGAGGCTCAAGCACTTGGGCCATCCTCCACTGCCCTCCTGGGCCACAGCAGAGAGCTGGATTGGTGGAGGAGCAACCGGGACTAGAACCTGGCGCCCATATGGGATGCAGGCACCGCAGGCAGAGGATTAACCAAGTGAGTCTTGGCGCCAGTCCCTGTCCATTTCTTAACTGGATTCATTTTTGTTGTCGAGTCTTTTGTTGCTGATATATTAATCCTTTATCATATAAATAGATTACAGACATTTTCTCCCTTTCTGTCACATCTCTTTATTGATTATTTCCTCTGCTATACAGAAGTCATTTGATATAATCCCATTGGTTTTGTTTTTGTTGTCTGTGTTTTCTGGCTCTCAAATAAGCCAGAGAAATAAAGACAAATACTTCATGTTCTCCCTTATTTGTTGGAACTAAAATTTAAAAAAGAGAAATGTCTATGTACATCAGTTTTGCTGCAAATACAGTTTATCAAACTTGATTTAAATAATTATCAAACAAATTGATAGGATTAATACTATTATACTATCAATGATTTTGTGACTATTTTAACCTTTATATAAGTGATGCTAAAAATTTCTTCACTTGCTTATTTTTTATAGCCCTTGTATTTTTATCCTGCTGGACTATGTACTTTTTACTTATCTATTGAATTATTTAGTACAGCCATTAAGCCATTGACTGAATTGCGAATATTTTTCTTTAAACAGTAATTCTCAGTTTGCCTTTTATTTATATCGTGTGATTTATTTTTAATATTTTCAATCATTTTAAATTTTATTTAGCAAATACAAATTTCATATAGACAGATTCAGAAACATGATAGTTCCCACCCTATTATCCCTCTGCACATGGCTTTCATTTTTTTATACCACCCTGTAGTATTCCATGGTGTACATATACCTTTTTCAAAGGTATGTTGGTTGTAGATGTGTGGATTGAATTCTGGCATTTCTATTCTGTTCTAGTGATCTAGATGTCTATATTTTAGCAAGTACCAGGTTGTTTTCATTATAACTGCCCTGTAGTATGTCACAAAATCTGGTTTTGTGATGCCTACAACTATATATTTTTTAAATATATGATTGCTTTAACACTTTGGTGTTTCTTTTATTTCCTTATGAATTTTAACATCATTTTTTCTAGATCTGAGAAGAATGTCCATGATATTTTGATTGGTATCTCATTGAATCTGTAAATTGCCTTCAGTAATGTAGACATTTTGATGATATTTATGCTTATAATCCACAAACATGGACTATTTTCCCATTTTTGTGTCTTTTTATTTAATCTTATAATTTTAACTATAGAGCTATTTGATTTCTTTGGTTAAATTTATTCCAAGATATTTAATTATTTTGTAGTTACTGTAAATGAGATTGATCTTAGAAGTTCTCTCTCAGCTCTGGCATTGTCTGTGTATATAAAGACTATTGATTATTGTGTGTGAATTTTATATGCTGCCACTTAACCAAACTCTTCTATAAGTTCAAATAGTCTCTTATGGAGTATTTGGTTCTCCTATATATAGAATCTTGTCATCTGCAAATAGGGATAGTAAGACTTCCTCATTTCCAATTTGTATCCTTTTGATTACTTTTTCTTTCCTGATGGCTCTGGCTAAACCTTCTAAGACTATATTGAATACCAATGGTGAGAGTGGGAATGCTTACACCTTTTCCCCATTCAATAAGATCTGGTTGCGGGTTTGTCATTAATTGCCTCAATTGTGTTGAGGAACTTTCTTTCTGTACCCAGTATGCCTAAGGTTTTATCATGAAATATGTTGTATTTATTAAATGCTCTCTCTGCATCTATTGAGATAAGCATATGGTTTTTGTTCATCAGTTTGTTAATGTGACATGTCACATTGATTTGCAAATGTTGAACCATCCGGGCATATAAGGAATAAATCCCACTTGGTCCAGGTGAATGATCTTTCTGAAGTGTTGTTGGATTTGATTAGCCAGTATTCTGTTGAGGATTTTTGCATCTATCTTCATCAAGGATATTGGTCTATAGTTCTCTTTCTTTGTTGTACCATTTTCTAGCTCAGAAATTAAGGTGATACTAGCATCATAGAAACAGTTTGGGAGGATTCCTTCCCTTTAAAATATTAGTAATACCTTGAGAATTGGAATTAGTGTCTGGTAGAATTCAGCAGTGAAGCCCTTGTGTCCTGGGCTTTACTTTGTTGGGAGCATCTTTATTACTGATTCAATTTCCATCTTGGTTATGGGTCTGTTTAGGTTTTCTTTGTCTTCATAACTCAGTTTTGGTAGAGTGTATGTGTCTAGGAATCTATCCATTTCTTCTAGGTTTCCCAATTTGTTTGTGAAAGGCTATTTGTAGTAATGATTCTTATAGCTCTGGTACCTATTGTCACATTTCCTTCTCTCTGATTTTATTAATTTGGGTCTTCTCCCTCTTTTTTTCTGCTTGGTCCAAAGGTGTATTAATTTTGTTTTGTTTTTGTTTTGTTTTTCCAAAAAATACTCTTCATTTTGCTGATCTGTATTTTTTTATTTGTTTCAATTTTGTTTATTCTCTAATTTGGATTATTTCTTTCCTCCTACTAATTTGGGGTTTTATTTGTTTTTTATGTCCTTGAGATCTATTGCTAGCTCATTTATTTGCTACCTTTCCAATTTCTTGATGAAGGCACCAATTGCTATAAATGTCTCTTAACACTGCTTTTGCTATATCTCATAAATTTTTTTTTGTTGTATTGTCATCTTCATTCATTTCCAGAAATTATTTTCTCTTTTGATTTTTTTCTGTGTCCTACTGTTCATTCAGGAGCATGTTGTTTTGTCTCCATGTGTTTGCATACAACCTAGAGATTCTTGAGTTGTTAATTTCGTTTCCTTCCATTGTGGTCAGAGAAAATGCATGATATGAATTCAGTTTTTTTTAATTTGCTGAGACTTGCTTTATAGCCTAGCATATGGTCTATCCTAGAGAAGGTTCCATGCACTCATGAGAAGAATGTGTATTCTGCAACTGTGGGATGAAAAGTTCTGTAGATATCAGTTAGATCCATTTGGTTCATAGTGTGGATTAGCTCTGTTGTTTATTTGTTGATTTTTCTGTCTATTTGACCTGTCCATTGATGAAAGTGAAGTATTGAAGTCCCCATTTACTATTGTATTAATATCTATGTCTCCCTTTTGATCCATTAACCTTTGTTTTAAATAGCCAAGTGCACTGGAATTAGGTGCATATACACTTATTACAGTCATATTTTCTTTTGAATTGATCCCTTAATCATTATTTATTGACCTTTTTTGTCTTAACAGTTTTTGTGTTAAAGTCTATTTTGTCTGATATTAGGTTGGCAACACCAGCTCTTTTTTGATTTCTATTAGCATGGACTAATTTTTTCCATCCTTTCACTTTTAGTCTGCATATATCTTTGTTGATGAGATATGTTTGTGAAGGTAGCATATAGATGGGTCTTGTTTTTTAATCCATTCAGCCAGACTATGTCTTTTAATTGGAGAATTTTGGCCATTGACATTCATGTTTACTATTGGCAAGTAACGATTTGCCCCTGACATTTTTCCATAAATATTCCTGTTGTTTACTTTGAATTTCCTTTATTCTTTTACTGGGAAGTTTTCTGCCTTCACATTCTTTAATAATGATGAATATCTTTCTGTGTTTTGATGTGTAGCACATCCTTAAGCATCTTTTGTAAGGCTGGGCGAGTGGTGACAAATTATATCAATATCTGTTTGTTATGGAAGGTACTTATTTCATCTTCATTCATAAATGAGAGCTTTGCAGGATACATTATTCTGGGTTGACAGGTTTTCTTTTTCTTAAGTCTTGATCTATATCTCTCAAGTCTTTATTAGCCTGTAGTATTTCTGATGAGAAATCAGCTGTGAATTTAATTGGAGATCCTCTGAAAGTAATCTGGCTAGTCTCTCAGGCGTATTTTAGAATCTTTGATGTTTTACTATTGAATGTTGGACTACAATGTGTCATGATGAAGATCTTTTATGGCCCTGTCTGATGTGAGTTCTATGTTCTTTCTGGGCTTAGACATCCCTTTCTTTATCCAAATTGGGCAAGTTTCCTATAATTATTTCTCTAAATAGGCCTTTTAATCCATTCTCTCTTTTCATACATTCAGGAACTCCTAAGACCCCTATATTGGGTTGTTTGATAGTACCCTACAAATATCCACTGCTTTTAATTTTTCTAATTTTTTTCTCTTTTTTTGAGAAATTTCCAAAGATTTGTCTTCTTGCTCAGATATTCTTTTGTTTCACCAAGTCTATCATTTAGGCGTTCCACCACATTTTTATTTGACCTATTGAATTTGAAGTTTAAATTCTCTTGAAATTCTTAATTTCATGGGGAAATTTTTTTTCATATCATGCATGGAATTTAATTCATTGATTAGAAAATCATTGCTTCTGAGAATCCTATGATTGATCTCTTGAATTCCAATTCCTGCATTTCATCAGATTCTTCATCTTCGCATTCAAATATTGAAGTGTTGTTGTTTTCCTTTGCAGGAGGGGTTCATGTTGTCTTCCTTCTTCATGTTTCTTGAATTTCTGCATTTATTTTAAGGCATTTGTGGAGATACTTGATGGTTTTTTCGCCTGGTGAATTTTTATCTTTATACTATGTTTCTGTGGTTTAGTGTAATGTCTGATTTTTCAGTGAATACCCTTAGGTGTGTGCTGGGTGGGGCCAGCGAGCTCTGGTTAGTGCTCCAGTGTGAGGTGTGTAGCCTGGGTAACACCCAAGATGTCCTCTTTTTAATAGAAAGGGTGGGTATGTACACCTCTGTTGGCATAATCAGTTCTCTTCCATGGTGAGCAATGCCTGGGCATTAACCCTCAGTGGGTACAATAGTCATCCTCGCTTCCACTTGAACTTCACAGAGGTTCTGTGCAGTACTCAGTGTGAGCATGGATCCCTCTGCAATGACCTACCCCTTGCAATCATGGAGCACTGAGTGTGTGGCACTGCTCACAGTGATTGCCAAGTACCCAGCCACACCCTGTGCCCAATTTAAGTCACAGAGTTCCCACAGTCTTAGCACACAGTATTCACACAGTTATGGGGTGCAGAGGAGCCACTTCCTCCACTAGCCTATTTACAGTGAGGCTGAGATGTTCCCAGAACCAACTACCTTGCATATTCTGCCTGGACGTTTTGAGCCCTGGAGCTTGTGATATGTTGAGAGGCTGGAGCACCTCATTGTCATATGTGTGTGCTCATCTACCCGTCAATTTTTTCCTCTGGTAAAATCCCTAGATCACACATGTGCACAAGAATCACTGGCCACAGCCCTACTCTCACAATCATGCCTTCTCCTCACCAGTTGCTGGGCATTTACAATAGTCTCTGCAGTCAGTACTAATGTCAGAACGGCTCCTCCCCACCCATTCAAGCTGCTGTGGTTGCCTCTGCTGACAAGATGGCGTCTGTCCCTGCCAGTTGATGAGTGCACACACAAGAGCTGCCACAGCTTCAACTTACTTATGTCCAAAATGGCACACCCCTTCTCTCAGTCGGTTGCAGGGCACAATTTTGGGTGGGGTTGGGAAGGAGAAAAGTGCCTTTTTTTTTCTCTGAGTGGGCATTCTGTTCCCTTCAGGTCTCTAGACAAGACTCAGAGACAGTGAAGTCCGCTAGGCTCTCACTCCAGTTATATAACTAGTGGCACAGGCCACTGCAGGCTGACCTCACCGTGCTCTCCAAAGCTGGCAGTTTCTCCAGCTTAGGGCTTTTAGGATCGTGTGTTGTTGTCCTCGTGTGCACCTTCCATGCAGATCTAGAGCATCTTTCCTCCTTCTGCAGAATCTCCACTGCAGTTTTCCCACCAATTTTCTCCTGAGAATGCATTTTCTCCACTTTTCTATTTTACTATGTTGACTAGCCTAGATTAATCTACCATATGCCTAGTCCATCATCTTTTTTCTTAAGGCTGCACCATCACATAGCTCAAATAGTCATTGTTTACAAATGTAATGCTAAATGAGAAGGGACTGTAAAGATTATATCAATGTAGATATAGCATGTTTTAAAGCATTTTTGGGCTGGTGCCATGGCTCAATAGGCTAATCTTCCACCTGCGGCGCCAGCACCCTGGGTTCTGGTCCCGGCAGGGGCGCTGGATTCTGTCCCAGTTGCTCCTCTTCCAGTCCAGCTCTCTGCTGTGGCCCGGGAGTGCAGTGGAGGATGGCCCAGGTCCTTGGGCCCTGCACCCGCATGGGAGACCAGGAGAAACACCTGGCTCCTGGCTTCGGATCAGCATGGTGCGCCAGCCTCAGCCTACCGGCTGCAGTGGCCATTGATGGGTAAACCAATGGAAAAGGAAGACCTTTCTCTCTGTCTCTCTCTCTCTCACTGTCCACTATGCCTGTCTAAATAAATAAATAAAGCATTTTTGTCTTATTTTAAAAAGTGACAATTCCTATTACATGCATAATTGAACTAAGCACTGGTAAGGCAAAGATAACTAAATGATGTTTCTTCCCATTGAATTGTTCATAAAATGAGTGGGAAAGAAGATATCCTCTGTCACCGAATATTTACTGAATGTCAAGAGTTGTGCTAAGTTCTACAGACACAAAAGTGAACAATACATGTGCCTTCATCTGCACTAAAAGACAATGCTGAGTATCCTGTGTTATGAAATATATGTAGGGAGCTTTTGCTGTGGCACAGTAGGTTAAAGTCCTGGCCTGAAGCGCTGGCATCCTATATGGGCACCAGTTCTAGTTCCAGCTGCTCCTCTTCTGATCCAGCTCTCTGCTGTGGCCTAGGATAGCAGTGGAAAGTGGCCCAAGTCCTTGGGCCCCTGTACTCATGTGGGAGACCCAGAAGAAGCTCTTGGCTTCAGATCGGCGCAGCTCCGGCCACTGCGTCCATCTGGGGAGTGAACCAACAGATGGAAGACCTCTCTCTGTGTCTCCACTTCTCTCTGTAATTCTGTGTTTCAAATAAATAAAATCTTTTTTTTAAAAAAAATGTAGAATATGCTACATCTAATTATAAAGTGTCTAACACTATTCAGAGAAATGTACTTGGAGCGAATGCCCAAGGAAGGGGTAAACTATTTTATAGGCAAATAAGTGGAATCAGAGTATTCTAAGGAAAAGAATATGTATAAGTGTGCAAATCATGTAGATTTATGTCACTCTATGTGCAAATAATGAGAACATTACTTATATACCATGATTACTTAGTTTGCCAGGTATTATAAGGAAATATATTAATTTTCAGTTACTGATTTAATTTTCTACTAGATTCAAGACAGAAAAGAGTAATCAAATATTTTAGATGTCTGCTGTTTCAAAGAGCAAATAAAGTATTTATGCATTCAAGGTAAAATGCCAACTAAAAATTATCTTGACAGTGGCTGGCTCAACATTAGAGACCACAATGCTATTAATAATGCTGTGTTTTTAAAGGTCAAATTATATCAACATATAGCAAAATGTACTTCATTCTGGCAAAATAATGTCAGCCTAGCCCTTTCCACCTGGCCGCTTACAAGTTACCAGATCTTTCCATGCAATTCCTGGAACAGAGAGGAGAGAGGAGTATGACCCTATGCTATAAAACCAGCAGACAGGCAGGAAGCTGCAGCTATTTCCCATTGCATTGCTGTTCGCCAGAAAATCTGCTTGACTTGCCCCTTTTGTGAAAGTCAAAGAACTGTAAGTCACATCAGTGACTATCTGAAACCAAAACAGTCCTTTCAGCAGATATGCTTTCTAGTTTCTAAGTTCATGTAATATACTTCATATCCATTTGTCTATCTTTTTAGGAAAATTACAATATATTTTAAATGTTGGTACTTTAAAAATAACACAAAATAACAGTAGAATATGTTGTTATTCATAAGGCATATATAAGATGTACACATCTTTGCCCAATATGTATACAGAAAACCTTCAGATATTTTAAACCCAAAGAAATTCCAGTTCAGGAAATGAAGTGCTTTACACAGTTGTTGAAGAAGCTCTACATAAGACCGGCAATAGTGTCTAAGAAAACATTTCAGATTTAATTTACTAGTAACCAATGCAGAAAATAAGTAAGATGAGGAATCAGGAAGTCACCATTGAAAAGTTGTGAACATATCATCCTCCTAATTTCCATATTTTATTCAGCATGTAATTAGTTGTCAATGTAACACAAACATTCAAATCAGATCTGACCTTGGACTTCCTTTAATGAAAAACATACCACAAACTTTTCTCTCCAGAACATGGCTCATGAACTGCTATCTGTATGTACCTCTTTCTTATTAAACAGCTCATACATTCCTCTTGCTCTCAATGTGTTGCAAAAGCAAGCAATACAAAACACTACCAATTTGTCTCTTGTGTGATATTTCACCAGGTATATAAAACCATGTACATGTAATGCACTGCATAAATAATAAAATAAGAGTATTTATGTCCTTCAGGGAATGACTGAAAACGTTTCTACTTTAATTGAGTTATTCTGTTTGTGCTTTTGATGTTTTATTTATATTGTGTTTTGTTGGAAGGATTTTTCAGTTTATTGTTGTGATTCCTATTCTATTTCAGCACTGGAAATAGCTCCTGTCTTGTTTTGCCCTTTTCTTTGAAATTCTGGTTTTTTTTGTTTTGTTTTCCTCTTCTTTTTAAAAAAATGTTTATTAACATAAAGAGAATAAACATCATGCATTCCATAGGTATAGTTTCAAGATGACAATCACAGTTCCCTCACATCCCTGTTCCCCGACCACTCCCCCTCTCTCCCTCCCATCTCTCCATCAGCTTTTGCAAAGACATAATTTTGATCCACTCTATATTCATAGGCTTAATTCAACACTAATAATATTCAACAAGTAAAAAGTGGGAATACCACAGTTGCACAGGAGTATAAACAAAGGATAACATTGACAATAATATCACAAAATGTCAATTTCATTCCAATACCTTGTTTGTATTCTATACTAACTACCACATACCAGAGAAAACATATGATATTTGTCTCTCTGAGACTACCTTATTTTACTAAGCATATTGGTTTCTGATTGGATCTGTTTGTGATAAAAGTCAGGATTTCATTCTTTTAAGGGCTGAGTAGTATTCCATAGTGTATATATATATATATGTGTGTGTTTCTACACACACACACACACACACACACACACACATATATATATATCACATTCATTATCCAGTCATCAGTTGATAGACATCTTGATTGATTCCTTAACTTAGCTATTGTGAATTGAGCTGAAATAAACATTTCGTTTGGGTAAATTCTCAGGAGTGGGATGGCTGGTCATATGGTAGATGTGTTTTCAGATCTCTGAGGAATCTCCAGACTGTCTTCCAAAATTGTTGTACTAGTTTACATTCCCAGCAACAATGAATTATGGTATCTTCTTCCTCCAGATTCTCATTAGCCTTAAATTGTATTTTTTTTTTAATATTTGGATGCTAGCCATTCTAACTGGTATGAGGTGAAATCTCATTGTGATTTTTTATTTGCATTTCCCTGAAAGATAGTGATCTTGAAACTTTTTTTCATCTGTCTGTTGCCCATTTGTATTTCATCATCAATAAATCTACCATATGACCCAGCCATCTCACTCCTTGGAATTTACCCTAAGGAAATCAAATCAGCATATGAAAGAGTCATCTGTAACCCATGTTTATTGCAGCTCAATTCACAATAGCTAAGATATGTAATCAACTCAGATGTTCGACAACCAATGACCACAGAAAGAAAATGTGGTATATATACACTATGGAATATTACTCAGCCTTACAAAATAATAAAATCCTTTCTTTTGAAACAAAATGGATGAAACAAAACCATTATACTTAGTGAAATAAAGCAATCCCAAAAACAAAAATATCATGTTTCCCTGATAGGTAGTAACTAATAGAGTACAAAAAGTAACATCTATGAGCAAAATTGAGATTTTGAGATTTGATTATTGTTACAGCACTTTTCACTATCATTGAGGAACAGTGTTTATTCTTTCTCTTTTACTACTTGTTGAATTCTTTACTTAGTGGAGCATTAAGCTCACGATCTTTAAGTGAATTCAATGTATGTCATTGTAAAAATTAAAAGATAGAATGGAAAGGAAGGAGGAGAGACAGAACAATGAAGGAAGGAGGGTAGGGTGGGAAGTATCACCAAATCTGTATATATGAAATATATTAAATTTATTCACCTTATATAAATATAAAATTACTAAAAGTATGAAAAAATGCCTGTTCACATCCTTTGCCCATTTCTTAACTGGGTTGTTTGTTTTGCAGTTGAGTTACATAGAGAATAGGAGAGACAAAATCTTCTATTTGCTGTTTCACTTCACAAATGGTCACAATTGCTGTGGTTGTGCCATGCTGAAGCCAGAAGCTTCTTCAGAGTCTTCCAAGTAGTTGCAGGGGCCCAAGCACTTGGGGAATCTTTTACTCCTTTCCTAGGTGCATTAGAAGAGAGCAATTGGGACTAAACACCCATATCATTTGCCCATGTTGCAGGAAGTGGCTTCACCTGCTACACCACAATGTTGGACCCCAGATTAACTTTATTTTTCTTTTATTTTATTTGACATAAACAAACTTCATGTATTTCATATATACACATATAGGAACATAGTGCAACACCCCATCCTACCCTTCTTCTTGCTTATGCTCCCACACTTCCTTCTCCTTCCCCATATTTCCTCTCTTAATTTGTAAGTAATCTTTCAGTTTACTTTATATTCATAAGATTAATCATTCACTAAGTAAAGAGCTCAACAACTAGTAAGAAGAAAAAAATGTAATTGTTCCTAAAAGTGGAAACAAGGGCAGTAAACAATCACCAAAGCTAAAAATGTCAATTAAACTCCTATATATTACATTTTTTGGTATTCTATTAGTTACCATAGATCATGGAAAACATATGACATTTGTCTTTTCAGGATTGGCTTATTTCACTAAGTATAATAGTTTCCATTTGCATCCATTTTGTTGCAACAGATAATTTCATTCTTTATGATATCTAGGTAGTATGCTATACCTTATTTCTTATAGATGTAAGCTCACTTTATTTCATATCTTAGCTATTGTGAATTGAGTTGCAATAAACATGGGAGTACAAGTAACTCTTTCATATGTTGATTTCATTTTTCTTGGGTAAATTTTCAGGAGTAGAATTATTGGGTCATATGGTATATCTGTGTTCAGCTTTCTGAGGTATCTCCATATGTTTTTCACAATGGCTATACTAGTCTACATTCCCACCAATAATGGATTAGAATACCTTTATCTCCACATCCTGGCCAACATTTGTTGTCTGTTGACTTATGTATGAAAACCATTCTAACAGGGGTGAGGTGAAACCTCATTGAAGTTTTGATTTTTGTTTCCTTATGGCTAGTGATCCTGAGCATTTTTTCAAATGTCTGATGCCCATTTGAAATTCATCCTTCAAAAATGCCTATTCAATACCTTTACCCATTTCTTAATTGGAGTGTTTGTTTTGTTGTTGTTGAGTTTCTTGAGCTCTTTATCAACTCTGAATATTAAATTCTTTTTTAGTTGCATAGTTTGCAAATGTTTTCTCCCATTCTGTTAATTTCCTCTTCACTTTGCTGAGTATTTCTTTTGCAGTGCAGAAGTTTCTCAGCTTGGTGTAATCCCATATGTCTATTTTGTCTTTGGTAGCCTCTGTTTTGTGGTCTTTTCTAAGAAGTCTTTGCCTATGCCAATATCTTGCAGAGTTTCCCAAATATTCCCCTATAGTAGTTTTATGGTATCAGTTCATAGATTTAGATTCATTAATCCATTTTGTGTTTATTTTTGTATAAGTTGTAAGTTAGGGGTCCTTTCTGCACAGAGAAATTTTTCAACCACCATTTGTTGAAGAGACTGTCCTTTCCTCAGGTATTAATTTAAACCCTTTTGTCAAATATTAGTTCATTATAGACATGTGGATTTATTTATGGAGTTTCTTTTCTATTCCATTGTTCTACATATCTATTTTTGAGCCAATAATCTGTTTTTATTATAATTGCCATGTAGTATATCTTTTTTAGAAGGTTTTTATTTAATGAATACAAATTTCATAGGTACAGCTTTTAGGAATACACTGGTTCTTCTCCCATTCCCGCCCTCCCACCACCACTCCATTCACACCTCCTACTCCCTCTCGCATTCCATTCTTCATTAAGATTTGTTTTTACTTGACTTTATCTACAGCAGACCCACCCTATACTAAGTAGAGATTTTAACAGTTTGCACCCCACACAGACACACAAAGTATAAACTACAGTTTGAAGACAAGTTTTACCGTTAATTCTCATGGTGCACCTCATTAAGGACAGAGGTTCTCCATGGGGAGTAAGTGCACAGTTACTCTGTTGTTGATTTAACAATTAACACTCTTATTATTGACATCAGTGTCCTCACAAGGCCCTTGACATGAGCTACCAAGGTTATGGAAGCCTTTTGAGTCCACAAACTCCATAAGTGTTTAGACAGGGACATATGCAAAGTGTAAGTTCTCTCCTACTTTCAAATGAAAGTAGATCCTTCTTTGATAGCCCCCTCTTTCTATTGGGGTCTCACCCACAGAGATCCTTCATGCAGAACAGTTTTGGCTATTATGTCTTGGCTTTCCATGCCCGAAATGCTCTCATGGGATTTTCAGCCAGATCCTAATGTCTTAGGGCTTATTTTGAGGCTCAGAGTACTGTCTAGGGCATTTGTCATTCTGTGAGTCTGCTGTGAGGAATGCTTCCCTTGTTGAAAATTTCTCTCCATTTTAATTCTATCTATTGTTCTTACCAGACACTTGGTCTTATTTGATCCCTTTGACATTTAATCCTATCTATATGACCAATACCACACTTAATATGATCACTTTATCATGTAAGATAGGATTAGTACCACCCACTTTAATGGAATTTGGAGTCCCATGGCAAGTTTGTAGCTTCAACCTTAGGGGTAAGTCTGTGGGAATGTGTGCTGAACTCTACAGCTCCTCCCTCTCTCATTCCTACTCTTAGTTTTTTTTTTTTATTTGACAGATAAAGTTAGTGAGAGAGAGAGAAAAGTCTTCCTTCCGTTGGTTCACCCCCCAAGATGGTCGCTACAGCTGGAACTATGCTGATCTGAAGCCAGGAGCCAGGTGCTTCCTCCTGGTCTCCCATCCAGGTGCAGGGACCAAGCACTTAGGTCATCCTCCACTGCCCTTCCAGGCCACAACAGAGAGCTGGACTGGAAGTTGAGCAACTGGGACTAGAACTTGGCTCCCATATGGGATGCCAGTGCCGTAGGTGAAGGATTAACCAAGTGAGCCACGGCGCCAGCTCCCTTACTCTTATTTTTAACTGGGATCTATTTTCAATTGACTTAATACACCTATGATTAATTCTATGTTAAGAGTGCAACCAATGGTATTAAGTAGGAAAAAAAATAATCAACCGTTTCTCGACAGTCAAGACAAGGGATGCGCAAGTTATTTCTTCTCATAGTGTCAGTTTCACTTCTATGGGTTACCTTTTAGGTGCTTTATTAGTTATCACAGATCAGGGAGAACATATGGTATTTGTCCCTTTGGGACTGGCTTATTTCACTCAGTATGATGTTTTCCAGATTCATCCATTTTGTTGCAAATGACCAAATTTCATTTTTTTCTTACTGAGTATATTATTCCATAGAGTACATATTCCATAATTTCTTTATCCAGTATTCCATTAATGGGCATTTAGGTTGATTGCATGTCTTAGTTATTGTGAATTGAGCAGCAATAATCATGGATCTGCAGATGACTCTCTTATTTGCTGATGTCATTTCCCTTGGGTAAATTCTGAGAATGGGATGGCTGGGTTGTATGGTACGACTATATTCAGTTTTCTGAGTTATCTCCAAAGTGTCTTCCATAGTGGTTTTACCAATTTGCATTCCCACCGACAGTAAATTAGGGTACCTTTTTCCCTACATCCTTGTCAGCATCTGTTGTTTGCAGATTTCTGTATGAAAGCTATTCAAACCAGGGTGAGGTGAAACCTCATTTTAGTTTTGATTTGATTTTCCCTGATGGCTAGTGATATTGAACATTGTTTCATGTATTTTTTGGATTTCCTCTATTGAAAAATGTCTGTTTAAGTCCTTGGCCCATCTTTTAACTGGGTTGTTGGTTTTGTTGTTTTGGTGTTTCTTGAGCTCTTTATATATTCTGGTTATTAATCCTTTATTGGGTACATATTTTGCAAATTTCCCCTATTTTGTTGGTGGCCTCTTTACTTTCCTGACTGTTTCTTTTACCATACAGAAACTTCTCAAGTTGATGTAATCCAGATGTTAATTTTTGGCTTTCACTGAATGTGCCCCTGGGGTCTTTTCCAAGAAGTCTTTGCCTGTACCATTACCTTGCAGGGTTTCTCTGATGTTCTCTAATAATTTGGTGGTGTTGTGTCATAGATTTAAGGTCTTTAATCCATTTTGAATGGAATTTTGTGTAAGGTGTATGGTAGGGGTCCTGCTTCATATTTCTGCATGTGGAAATCCAGTTTTCCCAGCACCGTTTGTTGAAGAGACTATCCTTGCTCCAGGGAATGGTCTTCACTCCTTGGTCAAATAAAAGTTGGTTATAGATGCTTAGATGGATTTTTGGCATTTCTGTTCTGTTCCATTGGTCTATCCATCTATTTTTGCACCACTACCAGGCTGTTTTAATTATAACTGCCTTGTAGTATGTCTTGAAATCTGGTATTGTGATGCCTCCGGCTTTATTTTGTTGTATAGATTGCTTTAGCGATCAGAGGTCTCTTGTGTTTCTAAATGAATTTCAGCATCATTTTTTCTAGATCTGAGAAGAATATCTCTGGTATTTTGATTGGCATTGTATTGAGTCTGTAAATTATTTTTGGAAGAATAGACATTTTTATGATATTCTTCCCATCCATGAACATGGAAGTTTTTTTTTTCCATTTTTTGTGTCTTCTTTAAAGTTTTGTAATCCTCGGGGGCCAGTGCCGTGGCTCACTTGGTTAATCCTTTGCCTGTGGTGCCAGCATCCCTTATGGGCACCAGTTCTAGTCCCGGCTGCTCCTCTTCCAGTCCAACTCTCTGCTGTGGCCCAGGAAGGCAGTGGAGGATGGCCCAGGTGCTTGGGCCCCTGCACCCACATGGGAGACCGGAAGGAAGCTCCTGGCTTCAGATTGGTGCAGTTCCGGCCGTAGCGGCCATCTGGGGGGTGAGCCAAGCGAAGGAAGACCTTTTTCTCTGTCTCTCTCTCTCTCTGTAACTCTACCTGTCAAGTAAAAAAAATAGTTTCATCATTCTCATTATAGAGATCTTTGGCCTACTTGGTTAAATTTTTTCCAAGGTATTTAAATATTTTGTAGCTATTGTGAATGGGATTGATCTTAGAAGTTCTTTCTCAGCCGTGGCATCATCTGTGTATACAAAGGCTGTTGTTTTTTCTGTGCTGATTTTATATCCTGCTTTTACCAAAGTCTTCTATGAGTTCTAGTAGTCTCCTATTGGAGTCTTTTGGGTCCCCTATATATAATCATATCATCTGCAAATAAAGATAGTTTGACTTCATCCTTACCGATCTGAATCTCGTTGATTTCTTTTTCTTGTCTGATGACTTTGGCTAAAACTTCCAGGACTATATTGAATAGCAGTGGTGAGAGTGGACAGCCTTGTCTGGTTCCAGATCTCAGTGGGACTGCTTCCAGCTTTTCCCCCATTCAATGGAACACTGGCCATGATTTTGTCATAAATTGCCTTGATTATGCTGAGGATTGTTCCTTCTAGACCCAATTTGCCTAGAGTTTTCATCATGAAGAGGGGTTTTATCTTATCAAATGCTTTCTCTTCATCTATTGAGATAATCATATGGTTTTTGTTCTTCATTTTGTTATTGTGATGTATCACATTGATTTGTGAATGTTGATGAAACCCCACATACCAGGGATAAATCCTACTTGGTCAGGGTGAATGATCTTCCTGATGTCTTAATGGATTCAATGGGCCACAAATATGTTGAGGATTTTTGTGTCTATGTTCATCAGGGAAATTGGTCTGTAGTTTTCTTTTTCTGTTGAATATTTTCCAGATTTAGGGATTAAGCTGATGCTTGTTTCATAGAAATAATTTGAGAGGATTCACTCCCTTTCAATTGTTTTGAATAGCTTGAGAAAAATTGGAGTTAGTTGTTCTTTAAATGTCTGTAAGAATTCAGCAGTGAAGCCATCCAGTCCTAGGCTTTTCTTTGTTGGCAGGGCCTTTATTACTGATTCAATTTCTGTCTTGGTTATGGGTCTGTTTGGGTTTTCTGTGTCTTCATGGCTCAATTTAGGTAGGTTGTATGTCTCCAGGAATCTGTTTATTTTTTCTAGACTTCCTAGTTTGTTGGCATCCAGCTCTTAGTGTAATTTCTGATGATTCTTTTTATTTCTGTCATATCTATTGTTACATTTCCTTTTTCATCTCTAATTTTATTGATTTGGGTCTTCTTTCTCCTTTTTTTTGTTAGTTGGGCCAATGGTGTGTCAATTTTGTTTATTTTTTTCAAAAAACCAGCTCTTCATTTTGCTGATCATTTATACTTTTTGTTTCAATTTTTTGGATTTCTTCTCTAATTTTAATTATTTCTTTCCTTATACTGGTTTTGGGTTTGGTTTGCTTCTTTTGTTCTAGATCCTTGAGGTGCACAGATAGTTCACTTATTTTGTGCCTTTTCACTTTCTGTATGAGGTACCAATTGCTATAAATGTTCCTCTTAAGACTACTTTTGGTGTATCTCACAAATTTTGCTATGTTTTACTGTCATCTTCATTTGTTTCCAGAAATTCTTTCTCTTTTGATTTCTTCTATGCCCCACTGTTCATTCAGCAACATTTTGTTCTTTTTCCATGTGTTTGCATATGATGTAGAGTTTCTTGAATTGTTGATTTCCAGCTTCATTGTATTGTGGTCCAAGAAGATGCATGGTATGACTTCAATTATTTAAATTTGCTGCAACTTGCTTTATGGCCTAGCATGTGGTCAATCCTAGAGAAAGTTTCATGTACTGGAGAGAAATATGTGTACTCTCTGGCTGTATGGTAGAAGGTTCTGTAGATATCTGCTTGCCATATTTGGTCTATGGTTTCAATTAATTCTGTTGTTTCTTTGCTGATTTTCTATTTCATGGATCTGTCCATTACTGAAAGTGAGGTATTGAAGTCCCCCATTACTATTGTATTTGGGTCTGTATCTCCCTTTAAATCCTTTAATATTTCTTCAAATAGCCGGTGTCCTGTAGTGGGTCATATACATTTATAATAGTCATATTCTTGTTGAATTGATCTTTTGATCATTATAGGGTGTCCTTTGTATCGTTTGATGGTTTTTGTGTTAAAGTCTATTTTGTCTGATATTAGGATGGCCACACCAGGTCTTTTTGGTTACTGTTAGCATGGATTATCCTTTTCCATCCTTTTACTTTCAGTCTGGGAGCATCTTTGTTGGTTAGATGTGTTTCGTGTAGGCAGCAAATAGATGGATTTTCTTTTTTTAAAAAAAGATTTATTTGAAAGTCAGAGTTACACAGAGGTGAGGCAGAAAGAACTTCAAACACACTTTGTCTGGGTCTCCCACCTGCTCACTGCTTAACCACAGCTCTTTGGACTCGTGACTTGTATCTCACTCTTCACCACACCGCTACCATGTCTCTGTGACTCTTTGCTCACTATTTGTGGATTTTTTCAGTCTCTGCTGTACGCCTGGGCTGCTTCCCACTAAACTCTTATGGCTCTGTCACCAGTCCTTATCCCCTTTCCTTGTTAACTGTCTACTCCCCACCACCACCAACTCAAAGTCATATTGCTATACTGCCATCCTGGCTCTACAGTCCAAGTAGTTTGTCTTGTAATCTGATATTGTGATGCCTCAAGCTTTGTTTTGTTGTATCTATCTATATCAATATTTTGAAATATTTGTCATCTAGCTCTGATATTCTTTCCACTGCCCAAGTCTGTCATTAAGGCTTCCCACTGTATTTTTATTTAACATATTTAATTACTCATTTCTAATATTTCACTTGAGCTCTCTTTAAAATTTCAGTTTCATGGGAAAATTGTTTTCCCATTTCTTTAACTCACAAATTTGCTTTTCGTTGCTTCTGAGTAATACTATGAATAATCTTTTGAATTCCTTTTCAGGTATTTCATCAATCTCTTCATCTTCACATTCTAAATATTGAAGTGTTGTTGTATTCCTTTAGGGGGTTTCATGTTTTCTTATTCTTATTTCTTTAATGCTGAAAAAAAAGTGTTTATTTTTAGGCATTTCTGGAAATACTTGTTGGTTTTCTCCTCTGATGGCTTTTATCTTTCAACTATGCCTCTGTGGCTTAATGGAGTGTTACTCTGTCAGTGAAAACCCAGAGGCATGTGCTGGGTATGGCCTGGGAGATCTGGTCAATGCTCCAAGCTGGAGTAAGTATCCAGGGTGATACCAAAGTTGAGTATCGTCAATCTCCTCTATTAACGTTAGGGAGGTGGGTATGATCACCCCTCTTGATCTAATCACACTCTGACCTCCTCTCTTCCTAGGTGATCAATGTGTGTTTAGCACACAGTGGGTGCAACACTCACCCATACTGCAGCATGAACCACACAAAGGATCTGTGTTGTCCTCAGTGTGAGCACAGATCCCACTCCCATGATCCACCCCAGATAATCAGGGAGCTCTGAGCCTCTGGTGCCACACACAATGATTGCCCAGAGTCCCAGCTGCACCCTCTGCCAATTGTGTAGTCAGAGTTTCCACAATCTCAGCACACAAAGCTCCTACATTCATGGGGTACAGGTCTGCTCTGCCGCACTAGCCTATCCCATCCATGGTGAGACCAGAGATGTTCCCAGAGCCAGTTGCCTGTGGGATCTCCACCTTGGTGTTTTGAGCCCTGGAGCCTATGATATATGGAGAGGCTGGGGGCATCTCACAGTTGACGGCCCTCTGTCAACCCTCCTAGCCACAGTAAGAAATGTGGATTTTCCCCTCTGGTAAAATCTCTGGATCACCAATGAGCACAAGAGCTGCAGCTGCTACCAGTGTCAAACAGTACTTTCTTACCAAGAGTTGCAGGGCACCCTTCTGAGGGCATGGGGAGAAAGAAACATGCCCTTTATTCACTGGTTTAGTTGGGTACCCTGTCTTCTGTGAGGACTCCACACCTACTAAAACTGTGCTGCACCAGTTGCATGGGCCACACCAGTCTGTTCTCACCTCACTGTCCAAAACTGGCACTTCCTCTGGCCCTCAGCTGTAGGGATCCTGTGTTGTATCCATACGTGTTGCTGCACTTCCTCACCTTCCACGCTGATCTATACTGTCCCTCTTCCTTCTGTAGAATTTCCACTGCCGGCTTCTCTCCAACTCTCACCGGGAGTACATTTTCTCCACATTTTTGCTACTATTTTCCCCTCATCTAAAACAGTACATCTTTCCCTATTCAGCCATCTTGGAACCTCTGGAATTGGCCACAGAAAATTAGTAAGGGGAAAGATAGAAACAGATGTTTGAAAGGTAACATAAAAATGTAACGTAAAAAAGGTAACATAAAAAACACAGCATAAAAAAATTGAAAACATTGCTATGTCTTCTAGGATTTACTAAAAGAACTGGAAATGCAGAAGCAGGAATAGGCTCTCTACTGTCAAGTTAGAAAGTAATAACCCGTTGTCTCAATAAAAACAAAAACACTGATGACAAATTTCTAACTCAATTCTATCAAAAATCTACCTTCATGCAATCAATTATGAATTAGTATTTTATTTTTCTTTTTAATGCTTCAATGATATATTTTATTTATTTATTTATTTGAGAGAGTGAGACAAAGCTCACTCTTCCACTTACTGGCTGGGTTACTTCCTCAGATGCCTGCAATAGTCATGGCTAGGCCAGGACAAAGCCAGGAATTCTGTACATACAGTTCTCCCACATGAGTGGCAGGAACCCAATCAACTGGGTCATCATCCTTGCTTCCCAGATAAATTAGCAGAAACTGGAGTGGAAGTACAGAGTAGCCAAGACTTGAACCATACATTCAAGTGTGTGATATGGAGATTCCAAACAACATCTTAACCTGCCTGTGCCCCAAACCACATATCTAACCTAATTTGACATTCCTCCCTTGCTAATATAACAAATGCCTCAAAAATGTGAATTGATTCTAATATTTATAATATCTGAGTGTTCTTATTTAAAAATCTGTGGAAATTGGTCTTAATTATTTGAATACCTGAAATGCTGTTAAATTAATCTACTACTGTTGTAAAACATAGAAGACAGCCAGAAAACCCACTTGTAGTTTAGTTCTTTTTTTTTTTTTTTTTTTTTTTTTTGACATGCAGAGTGGACAGTAAGAGAGAGAGAGAGAGAGAGAAAGGTCTTCCTTTTGCCATTGGTTCACCCTCCAATGGCCGCCGCGCTGCGGCCTGCACACCGCGCTGATCCGATGGCAGGAGCCAGGTACTTATCCTGGTCTCCCATGGGGTGCAGGACCCAAGTACTTGGGCCATCCTCCACTTCACTTCCCTGGCCACAGCAGAGAGCTGGCCTGGAAGAGGGGCAACCGGGACAGAATCCGGTGCCCCGACCGGGACTAGAACCCAGTGTGCCGGCGCCGCAAGGTGGAGGATTAGCCTAGTGAGCCATGGCGCCGGCTTAGTTCTTTTCTAAAAATCAACAAATCGTATCAGCTCTTTGCCTTCAGAGGTGAATATCCAAATGTGATAAATAAAAAACCTTGTGCTTTAATCAAAGAGACCACTCTTCAACATAAGCTCTAGAGACAGGTTCAGTTGCATTCTTGAGTTGAATGTAAGTCAGAAAAAATCTCCGGGGGCACTCAGTAAACAAGCTGTGTGCTTGTTATTTCTGCTGCAAGAGAATCCATATGGAAAATAGTGCTCCTGAAGAAGACTGTATTTAAACTGAGAGGCTCAACTGATGCAATCAAAATCCTGGCCTGTCCCTCCTATCACCAAAAGCAGTTCTACAGAAATTTCAAACCACTCTGGAGTTCTCTGTTTTCTTTGGGACTCCATATAGTATTCAGCTTCCTCCTTTGCTGGAATAAAGTCATATAACATTCTATCATCAGCATCTAAATCAGGCATTGTATTGGAGAGGTCTTCTCAGCTTGCCATAATGAAGTACTATAGACTGAGTACTAAATAACAGAAACTTAATTTCTCAGACTCTGAAGGCTAAAAGTCTGAGCTCAAAGTATCAGCCAAACTGGTTACAACACTGACTCTACCTCTTCTTTCCTCTGTATGGCTTTGTGCCAGTCTCTTCTTCTTTTAAGGTTAATAGTCATATTAGATGAGTGTTTTTTCTAATAACCTCATTTAATTCTTTAAAAATTACTTCTAAATACAGTCAGACTCTGAGGTAGTGGATATTTAGTAATCCAACAAAAATTTTTGGAGAAATACAATTCATGATATATCAAGAGTCTTAAGTTACCTCTTATTTTCATAAATGTGTAAAATCTTAGTAATTCTGCCTTAATGTAGTTACTTTTCTGCCATCAATTGTCTCTTCCATTTTGTGACTGAACATTTTTCTTTAAGATAATTACAGACCTAAAATCCTACAATGTTGTAAATGACCAAGTTCTAGGATAGGGGGAATTTGGTTAATGGGTATTGAGCTACAGATTGATAAGAAAAAGATATTCTAATGTTCTATGGACAAGTAGGATGACTGTAGATAGTGATAATGTGTTGTATATTTCAGAAACTTAGAAGAAAACACTTTGTTTTCACTACAAAGAAATGATAAATATTTGAAGATATGTTTTATCTTGTTTTGAACATTGCATAATGTATACATGTATTGAAATGATTGAAATATCATAAATATAATTTTATGTGTAAAATTTTTACTGTGATCATATTGTGGAGGTGGTACTTAGCCAATTGCTAAAAATGACTAAACTGTACAGTTATAATGGGTGAATTGTATATAAATAATACCTTGAAAAAATCCCTTTAAATAAAAAACCACCACACATACACAATTTTTTCCATACTTATGTCAAATGCAACTAGAATATGTGCATCTATATGCAATTTCTTTTAGCTTCACACCAGACTAATATTAATTGGATAGACATGCTAGTTGGATTTTGGCAACAGTGTCCAAGTTTTTATATGATATCAATATGTATTCTCACATATTCCTTAAGTAAGAATTAAAATTCATCTCATCTGGGTCACCATGCACATGCATTACTAAGTTCTTATATTCTCACTTTACACAGAAATTCTTAAGCAGACTTTGAAACAGAAGCAAAAGCAAAGGTAAACCTAAATAGCCCATGAAATATTTTGTATATTGATTTTTTTCATTAACATCTGTTTATGATATGCTCTTAAGAATATTTTTAAGTTTTCTAATTTGTGCTTAAAATAAGCAGGCCAGGTATTTTCACTTCAAAGCATGTAGTGGTCCATTTGAGAATATTTGCACAGAGGCAAAATATGAAGAAATAGAAGGGCATGGTCCATAAAATGGTCTTTTAAAACATATGCTCTGAGGAGATTTCAATCAAATTAAGAAGTTTCCTGTCACACAGAGTCAACCACTTCTAGTTTAGACATTTGGAAGCAATAAATTCTGCACTGAAGAATATAACTCTGATTTTTTTTTAAATAGTTGATACTGGGGCTGGTGTTGTGGCATAGTGGGTAAAGCCATCATGGCCTTTGATGCTAGCAACCCATATGAGTGATGGTGAGAAACCCGGCTGCTCCCTGCTAATGCACCTGGGAAGGCAGCAGCACGTGGCCCAGTGCTTGGGCCCCTGTATCAACATGGAAGACTGGGAAGAATCTCCTGGTTTCAGCCTGGTCCACCCTGGGCCATTCCATCCTTTGGGGGAACCAGATGATGGAAGCTCGCTCAATCGCTCTCTCTCACATATTTATAAATATATACACATATATGTATTGCCTCATTTGATTATATATATATATGTGTGTGTGTATATATATATATGTGTGTATATATATATATATATATAAATAAAATCTGGGCCTCTACCTTTCAAATAAGTAAATCTTTAAAGTAAATAAATTGGCAGTATTTTATTTAATTTCTTAGAGTAATTCTTTTTTACGTAAAACATCAGAGTCATCCATCCTACACTAATTCAAAGTGATAGATAAGAACAGCTGCTGGCATTTAGTCTAACCTATATAGGATACAAAATTCAGTTTTATTTATTTCTTGATACACACAGAAAATGTACTCAAAGTATATTCTAAAACATGGCATGCATTCCAGTCCTGCCTCTGTGGTTAAAGCAGATCCTTAATTACTAAAAAGATTACTTAATTACTAAAAATTTTATGAGAACTGCATCCCTCCTCCTGCTAGTAAGATCCTATACACGATGACATTGGGTGGCTGCAACTGAACTTGTTGCCATGGAAAATAATTCCCTTTGCCTCAGAAACAGGATATATTTTTCAGTTTCATGAAATAACCCAGTATCAATCAGCCTTTATGTCAAGTTACATAAAATTTGCTAAGGTATGACAAAAGATTTGAATCTTCTCTATCTCAGACTGAGATCTTGAATGAAAATCTCAACAGCTTAGGAAAGTCTACCAATTGATTATTTTTTCTGTTTAGCATCCATAGCCTGTCTGTGCCAAGGCCATGACCCAGCTATGCAACATGATGATAACAGCTCACAGAATTTGCATATCATTGCTCAAGCACTGTAGTTCAAAGGTTTTTTTGTGAGCATTTTTTGAGGAGGGGAATTAGAACTTTGTGATTTCAACATTTCCCAAAGAAAGAACAATCACCTCGCAAGAGCTTGCTTTTTATATTCATATAAAAATGGGGTCATCAGAGTTCAAAGTCTAAGAGTTAAGGTGACAATATTTTAGAGATAAAATGTAAGTTATTTTAAGAACACTCTATTTTAGGATCTTTCAGTATTCCTCAAAATTCCAAATAAATTTCTAAATCAGCTGCAAGATCCTAATGGCCTTAAATTGGAAACTAGAAGTTTTCTCCTGTTTAATTTTGTTCCTTCTGTTTAATTCCCCAAATGAATTTTAGTTTTTCTGGACATTTCCCATGGTGATGATTAGATATTATTTAAAAATACTCTAACCTTAGTAGATCTTCAGCCATGGATGGAAACAATTTCATGCATAGTTTGTGGTCATTCTCTAAAAAGATTCAAAAAACTCTGTTGACATTTGAATAGATGTGTTTATCACTCTTTAACAATTATTCAGAATACAGTTTAATGCTTTCATGTATTCTAAACAATATATAATTACATTGTTTTTGCATTCATTCTCTCTGCCTGAATTTATTTGCTATGAAACAGCTGAGACTCAAACCTGTGCTTGTATGGAATGCCAGCATTTCAGGTGGCAGCTTAACTGGCTGCACCACAATGCCTGCCCCTCATTTATTTAAATATTTTTGGAGCCCCCATTTTGTGTGCAGTCCAGTATAGGTGTCTGAAACACATCAGTGAACACAACAAGCAGAAAAGTCTTGCTCATTTTGTTTCTTCAAACTATAGTGTAAAAGAATACCATAACAAATTATCTAAATATAAAGACTAAGCTAAGGAGTTCCAGGAGTGCTAGAGTGACAGAACAGAGTAAGATTCATAGGATATGTGAAAATTATACAAACTCTCATGGTGATGAGGGAATTAGCCAGTAGAATAATTGACAGAGAACAACCTAAGTAGAGAGAGTAGTGGAGAAAAATAACCCTGAGCAGGATTTTGCCTTCCTTGTTAAACAATGAAAGCATCAGTGGAACCCATGTCATTCAGGCTAATATCCACTGAGCCTATAATTAGCAGGCATGTATTAGTTTTCTCTTAATTATTATGACTATATTCTTACAATATTATTTTCACATTTTACTTGTACATGTTATACTTTGTATGCATTTATCTGAAAATTTTACATGTTTGTAATATAGATAGTATAGCTTTATAAATGGAATTAGTCTTTACTATTTTATTTACCAATATTGGCTTTTTTCAAGAGAAACCTTTTATTTAAGGAATACAAATTTCATGCATTTCATAAGTACAACTTTAGAAATAGTGATTCTTCCCACATGTCTGACCTCTCACCCACACTCCCACCCCACCAATTCCTCCCTCTCCTATTCCCAGTCTTATTTTATCCTAAGATCTATTTTCAATTAACTTTATACACAGAAGATTAAGTCTATAGTATATAAAGAGTTCATCAATTTGTATAAAAAAAGAAACTTTTAAAAAATAGAAACAGAAAAATTTCTTAACAATGGAAATAAGGGCTGTTCAAAGTCATTGCATATTGAAGTTATTTTCACTTTTTTTGAGAAACTTAAAGAAGCACTCAAGAATGATACATCTTTTGTGAGCACTTAGACATAACTGTAGCTTGTGGGGCATAAAAATAATGTCCCTTTAATTCATTAAAAGAAAGTAAGTCTTTGGGAAAAAGTTTTATCATTAATTAATGAAGCACCTAAGAAAACAAGAAATGGAGATAGACACTTTGGCATAACTAAAACTTATGAGACATGAGTATATCCTCCACTTAATACACTAAAATGGACTAAATCTTTGAAGGTAAGTTTTACTTCTAACTCTCCTAACACAACTCTGTGAGGGCAGAGCTCCAGCACAGTGACCCCTGTTGTTAGTTTAACAATTAACACTCTTACGTATAACCTCAGTGATCATCTGAGGCTCTTGACATGAGCTGCCTAGGCTGTGCAAGCCTTTTGAATTGACAAACTCTGTCAAATTTGGACAAGGCCATAAGCAAAGTAGAAGTTCTCTCCTCCCTTCAGAGAAAAGTACCTCATTCTTTGATGACCACTTCTTTCCACTGTCATCTCACCCAACAAGGTCCTGCATATAGGACATTTTTTTTTTGACACTGTGTCTTGGCTTTCCATTCCTGAAATGCTCTCATGGGCTTTTCATCCAGACCAGAGTGCCTTAAGGCCATAACCCTAACCCTAACCCTAACCCTAACCCTAACCCTAAACCCTAAACCCTAACCCTAACCCTAACCCTAACCCTAACCCTGAGGTCAGAGTGCTATTTTAAAGTCATCTGAATCTGCTGTATTGACGGCTTCCTATGTTAGAACATTTGCTCATTTTTAATTCTGTTATTATTACTGAATACTTAATCACATTTATATGATTATTTTAACACTTGATAAAATACATAGGATCATCACTTTAACATTTAAAATGCTATTTTTACAACCAGCTGAAGAAGATTTGTGGTCTCATGGCAAGTTTTTAAACTGTACCATTAGAAGTAAGTCTGTAGGAATGTATACAGAACTATACAGCTTTACAAACTTCATACACTTCCTAATTACAACTTTAGAAACATGGTGATTCTCAGGACCAGTGCTGTGGCACAAAGGGTTACAGCCCCAGCCTGCAGCATCGGCATCCCATATAGGTGCTGGTTTGAGTCTCGGCTGCTCCTCTTTCAATCCAGTTCTCTGCTATGGCCTGGGAAAGGAGTAGAATATGGTCCAATTCCTTGGGGCCCTGCATCCGTGAGGGGGACCTGGAAGAAGCTCCTGGCTCCTGGCTTCAGATCAGCCTAGCTCTGGCCATTGCAGCCAACTGGGGAGTGAACCAGCAGATGGAAGATCTCTCTCTCTCTCTCTCTCTCTCTCTCTCTCTCTCTCTCTGCCTCTCCTTCTCTGTGTGTGTGTAATTGAATTTCAAATAAATAATTCTTTAAAAAAAAACATGGTGATTCTTCCTACTGTAGCCACCCTTCCAACCACATTCCCACCCCTCTTCCTCCTCCCTCCTTCTCCTTATTCCCACTTACTTTTTACTAGGATCAATTTTCAATTAACTTTATACATATAAGATTAACTCTTAGTTAAAAAGTTCAAAAAATAGTAAAAAAAAAAAACTGTTCCTCAACAGTCAGTCAAAACAAGAGCTGTTCAGAGTCATTGCTTCACAGAGTATCAATTTCACTTCTACAAATTGCCTTTTAGGTACTCTATTGGTTATCACAGGTCAGTGAGAACATATAGTATTTGTGCCTTTGGGACTGGCGTATTTCACTAAGTATGATGTTTTCTAGTTTCATCCATTTTGTTGCAAATGACCACTTTTTTTTATCTCTGTAGTATTCAATGGTATACATACCCCATAATTTCTGTGTCATCTTCAGTTGACAGGTATTTGTGTTGATTCCATGTCTTAGCTATTGTGAATTGAGCTGCAATAAACATTGGGGTACAGATAACTCTTTTATTTGCTAATTTCATGTCCTTTGGGTAAATTCCCAGGAGTGGGATGGCTGGGTCATATGGTAGGGTTATATTCAGAGGTATCTCGATACTGTCTTTCATAGTGGTTTTACCACTATGGAAGTTTACATTCCCACCACCAGTGAATTAGAGTACATTTTTCCCCATATCCTCAGCAGCATTTGTTGTTTTTTGATTTCTGTATGAAATCCATTGTAATGGGGGTGAGGTGAACTGGCATTGTGATTTTTGACTTACATTTCCCTGTTCTGGTGATCCTGAGCATTTTTTTCATGTGTCTGTTAGCCGTTTGGATTTCTTCTTTTGAAAAATGTCTGTTAAAATCCTTTGACCATTTCTTAACTGGATTTTTTTTTTCATTTCATTGCTGTTGAGTTTCTTTTTTTTTTTTAATTTTTTTAAAGATTTATTTATTTATTTGAAAGGCATGATTACAGAGAGGCAGAGATAGAGAGAGAGGTCTTCCATCCAATGCTTCACTCCCTAGATGGCCACAATGGCAGGAACTGTGCTGATATGAAGCCAGAAGCTTCCTCTGCATCTCTCATGTGGGTGCGGGGGCCCAAGGACTTGAACAGGTACCCATATGGGATGCCAGCAGGGCCGGCCCCCATTATTTCTTTTTTTTTTTAACCTTTATTTAATGAATATAAATTTCCAAAGTACAGAATATGGATTAAAATGGCTTCCCCCCCATAACGTCCCTCTAACCCGCAACCCTCCCCTTATCCACTCCCTCTCCCCTTCCATTCACATCAAGATTCATTTTCGTTTCTCTTTATATACAGAAGATCAGTTTAGCATACATTGAGTAAAGATTTCAACAGTTTGCTCCCACACAGAAACATAAAGTGAAAAATACTGTTTGAGTACTAGTTATAGCATTACATCTCAATGTACAGCACACTAAGGACAGAGATCCTACATGAGGAGTAAGTGCACAGTGACTCCTGTTGTTGACTTAACAAATTGACACTCTTGTTTATGGCATCAGTAATCAACCTAGGTTCTTGTCATGAGCTGCCAAGGCTATGGAAGCCCCCTGAGTTCACTGACTCTGATCATATTTAGACAAGGCCATGGTCAAAATGGAAGTTCTCTCCTCCCTTCAGAGAAAGGTACCTCCTTCTTTGATGACCCGTTCTTTCCACTGGGATCTCACTCGTGGAGATCTTTCATTTAGGTTTTTTCCCCCCCCCCAGAGTGTCTTGGCTTTCCATGCCTGAAATACTCTCATGGGCATTTCAGCCAGATCCGCATGCCTTAAGGGCTGATTCTGAGGCCAGAGTGCTTTTAGGACATCTGCCATTCTATGGGTCTGCTGTGTATCTCACTTCCCATGTTGGATTGTTCTCTCCCTTTTTGCTTCTATCAGCTAGTATTTGCAGACACTATTCTTGTTTATGTGATCCCTTTGGTTCTTAGTCCTATCATTACGATCAATTGTGAACAGAAATTGATCACTGGGACTAGTGAGATGGCATTGGTACATGCCACCTCGATGGGATTGAATTCGAATCCATGGTATGTTTCTAACTCTACCGTTTGAGGTAAGTCAGCTTGAGCATGTCCCAAATTGCACATCTCTTCCCTCTCTTATTCCCACTCTTATATTTAACAGTGATCACTTTTCAGTTAAGTTTCAGCACTTAAGAAGAATTGTGTATTGATTACAGTATTCAACCAAAAGTATTAAGTAGAACAAGCAAAAAAAGATACTAAGAGGGATAATGTATTAAGTTGTTCATCAACAGTCAGGGCAAGGGCTGATCAAGTCACCGTTTCTCATAGTGTTCATTTCACTTTAACAGGTTTCCTTTTTGGTGCTCACCTGTTGAGTTTCTTGATTTCTTTATATATTCTGGTTATTAACCCTTTATCAATTGTATAGTTTGCAAATAGTTACTCCCATTCTGTTGGTTGCCTCTTTACTTTTCAAAGTGTTTCTTTTGCAGTACAGAAGCTATTCAATTTGATGTAATCCCTTTTGTCAATTTTGGCTTGATTGCCTGTGCCTCTGGGGTCTTTCCCAAGAAGTCTTTGCCTATGCCACAATGTCTTGCAGGGTTTCTCCAATGTTCTCTAATAATTTGATGGTATCAAATTGCAGATTTAGGTCTTTAATCCATTTTGAGTATATTTTTGTTTAAGGTATAACTCAGGGATCTTGCTTCATACTTCTGCATGTGGCAATCCAGTTTTCCCGGCCCCATTTGTTGAAGAGACTGTCCTTGCACCAGGAATTGGTTTTAGCTCCTCTGTCAAAGATAAGTTGGTTGTAGATGCTTTGATTGGTTTCTGGTGTTTCTATTCTGTTCCATTGGTCTTTCCATCTGTTTTTGTACAAGTATCAGGCTGTTTTGATTTTAACTGCCCTGTAATATGTTTTGAAATATTGTATTATGATGCCAGTGGCTTTGTTTTTGTTGTATACAATTGCTTTAATTATTCAGTCTCTTGTGTTCACATATGAATTTCAACATCAGTTTTTCTAGATCTGAGAAGAATGTCCATGGTATTTTGATAGATATTTCATTGAATCTGTAAATTGCTTTCAGTAGTATGGATATTTTGATGATATTGATTCTTCTAATCCATGAACATGGAAATTTTCCTTTATTTGTATCTTCTATTTTTCTTTAATGTTTTGTAATTTTCATTGTAGATTTCTTGACATCATTGATTAAATTTTCCCAAGGTATTTGATTTCTTTTGTGGCTATTGTGAATAGGATTTATCTTTGAAGTGCTTTCTCAGCCTTGACATTATTTGTGTGTACAAAGGCTGTTGATTTCTTTGTGTTGATTTTATATCCTGCTACTTTACAAAAATTTTTTTAAGATTTATTTATTGGAAAGTCAGAGTTACACAGAGAGAGAAGGAGAGGAAGAGAGAGAGAGACTTCATCCATCTGCTGTTTCACTCCCCAATTGGCCGCGACAGCCAGAGCTGCACAGGAGTCAGGAACTTTCTCCATGTCTTCCCATAGGGGTGCAGGGGCCCAAGGACTTGGGCCATCTTCTATGGCTTTCCCAAGCCATAGTAGACAGCTGTATTGGAAGTGGAGCAGCAGGGACTCAAATTGGCACCCAAATGGGATGCAGACACTGCAGACGGTGGCTTTACCCGCTACACCACAGCACCAACCCCCCAAACTGTTCTATGAGTTCCAATAGTCTGTTAATGAAGTCTTTTGGATCCCCTAAATATAGAAACCTGTCATCAACAAATAGGGAGAGTTTGACTCTCTCTTTCACAAAATGTATCCCTTTGATATCTTCTTTTGCCTAATGTCTCTGGCTAAAACTTCAAGGACTATATTGAATAGTGATGGTGAAATTGGGCATTCCTGTCTATTTCCAGATCTTAGTAGGAATGCTTCCTAATTTTCTCCATTCAATAGGATACTGGCCATGGTTTTGCCATAAATTGCCTTGATTATGTTGGGGAATGTTCCTTCTATACCTAATTTGCTTAGTTTTCATCATGAAAGGGTGTTTCATTTTATCAAATGCTTTCTCTACATCTATTGAGATAAACATATGGTTTTTCTTCTGCAGTTTTTTAATGTGGTGTATCACATTGATTGATTTGCAAATGTTGAACCATCCCTGTGTACCAGGGATAAATCCCACTTGGTCAGGGTGAATGATCTTCCTGATGTGTTGTTGGATTTGATTGGCCAGATTTTTGTTGAGGACTTTTGTGTCTGTGTTCATCTGGGAAACTGGTCTCTAGTTCTCTTTCTCTGTTGCTTCTTTCTGGATTTAGAAGGGTTTTGGAAGGATTCCCACCTTTTCAATTGTTTTGAATAGCTTAAGAAAAATTGGAGTTAGTTGTTCTTTAAATGTCTGTAAGAATTCAGCAGTGAAGCCATCCAGTCCCAGGCTTTTCTTTGTTGGCAGGGCCTTTATTACTGACTCAATTTCTGTCTAGGTTATTGGTCTGTTTAGGTTTTCTATGTCATCATGACTTAATTTTTGTAGATTTATCTCAGATTTTCTCTAATTTCTATGATGCATTCTTCATTCAGGAGCATTTTGTTCTACCTCCATGTTTCATATGTTCTAGAGTGTTGATTTTGATTTCTTCTGAGAGGATTCATTCTGAGAGGAGGAGCGTGGTGGGGGAAAGAGGTGCAGAGTCACCACACAGACCCAAGGAGTCCGGTGAAAGCAGGCCAGAGGTGAGCAGCCCGCAGACTCGTTTATTTCAGTTGCTACAGCTGCTTATATAGCCAAGGCAGCCAATCCGGTCATGGGGTGGTCTATGCCCTAACCAATCACAGCCTGTTTCCAGTCAGGCTCTTGTTGCCAGGCAGTTTCTGAAACCATCCAATCGGCCTGCTGTCAGTCAGGCTCTGTTGTCATGTGGTTTCGGAAGCCATCCAGTCACGGCCGATTGCCAGGCAATTTCTGATGTCAGCTGCCATCTTGGCATGACCTTCTCACCTTCTCATGACCTTCTCACCTTCTCATTCTACCACACTAGAGAATCTTGAGTTGTTGATTTCTAGCTTCATTCCATTGTGGTCTGAGAAGGTACATGGAATGATTTTTTTTTAATTTGTTGAGACTTGCCCTGTGGCCTAGTATATGATCTACCCTAGAGAATATCCCATGTACTGATAAGAATTTGTATTCTGCCACTGTGAAGTGAAAGGTTCTGCAGATATACATTAGGTTTACACTGTTGATTAACTGTTTCCTTGTTAATTTTCTATCTGGTTGATATGTCCATTTTTGAAAGTGGGGTATTGAAGTTCCCAGTTACTATTGTATTGGAACCTATGACTGACTACCTTTAGGTCTATTAACATTGTAATTGGATAAAAATACATTTATTATAGTCACATCTTCCTATTGGATTGATGCTTTCTTGTTTCTTGAATTGTGACTTATTTTTCAGCATTTGTGGAGTTGATTTTTCATTTTTTTCTTTTTTTTTTTTTTTTTATCTTTGGAGTTATGCTTCTGTGGCTTCATGAGGTGTCTGCCCTTTCAGTGAATACCAGGAAGTGTGTAGTGGGTGTGGCACAGAGTTAATGCTCTAGGGTTTGGATAGTTTTCAGGGTAACACCCACGTGGGATGTGGTAGAACTCCAAATCCAGCTACGCCCTATACATTTTGGGTAGCTACAGAGGTCCCAGGCTGTTAGCATATAGGGCTCCCATAAACACAGAGATGAGAGAGCACTGTTGGTGCAGGCACTCCTTTGTATTTTGTAGTTGCCCTGCCACCTTCCCACAGAGCTCTGAGGTAGGGTTGCTGTGGGCTGTTCCCTCTGTTGGTAGCTTTGGATCACATGCACATGCTAGAGTCCCTGATGGTTTTGAATCATCTGTGCCCCTCCACTTCTCCAGGACCCCAGGGGACTGCCAGCTCCCTTGGCTCCAGTCTGGACCCATGTCATGCTCTGGCTCTGTCCCCATGGATTGGTACAGACCAATCCCCCACCCCATCTCAATAATGCCACCCGCTCAGGTGCTCATGAACAGTCACCGTTCTGTTTGAAACCAATTCCCCTCCTCCTATGCAGCTTCCTGGGTGGTGTACCTCCTACCCTATTCTCCACATTTTTTTCTTCCTATCCCTGCATAGCATGCTGCTTCCTAATCTGACATTTTCCCCCTCCCAGTACTGTTGGTCTTTTTGTTTGCTTATTTGAGAGGCAGAGAGACAGACACACTGAAAGAGCTCCCATCCCAGGGTTCACTCATAGAATGCTAATAGCTGGGTCTGGGGTGGGGTATAAAGCTTTGAAATAAAAATTACCTCTAGGTCACTTACTCTCTAGATCAGCACCTGCAGCCTCCTAGGGTCAGCATTAGTGGGAAGCTAGAATCAAGAGCCAGAGCCAGAAATCAAACACAAATACCTTAATATGGGATGCAGATTTCCCAACCAGCATCTTTTTTATCTGCTATAAAAATAATTTTATTTAATTCTATAATTTTATCTCATGTTATTCACTGGATTAAACTTTAACTCACAACAGTTTTGTTCATCCTGCTATACAAATAATATGACATTAATCTATACTATGTCTTGGAAAAAGAGTGACAATCAGTTCTCCAATTACTTCACTATGAGTCAATTCGTGATTTAGTTTGTTAAATCAGAACTTAACTAGAGACAGGATTTAAGAAAACTTACCATGGTAACAGTCATTATCCTTCACTTCTATTGTTCATTTATCGACCAGCACCTTAACAGCTAGGTCAAACACCCTTTCACAAGTGTTTTTCAATGTAAGCAGGAAGTAAGAAATGTTTAAGAATCTAAGTTTTAATACTTTAATGATGTGATTTATAGTGATCAAATTATTGGTCTTTTCCTCAGGTCACAAATGTGCAATTGAAAGATAGTAAGTTGTCAAATATGTGAAATACTTAGAAATGTAAATTGTACTGTAGCTCTGACTTAAATCCTAAAAAATGAGTATATGAATAAGAAATACTGGAGATGGAAACAAAATGCATACATATGAATGCAGCTCTTCAGGGAAAAAGATGCAATTTGAAGCACACTGAGAAAATCAAAAGAATTTTCATGGTGTGTTCAAAGATGCCATTCTGTGAACTATTGACCTGGATTTTCAGCTCAGATGACACATTTTCCATCAGTTCCATACTAGTAACATGGAAGGCACAGTGATTATGCCCATGGGGAAACTTTGCCTTCCTTGTTGATCCATTTAATGCTTTGTCTATTTCTAGAATCACAAATCTTAACTTTTAACCTTGCCAACTTTCTTCTGAGTCCCCAACTTGAAGTCAGATGACAAGTCCAGTTCATAAATAGTGCATTTTCCTCATTGTAAGTTGTCTCATATACTATTTACATTAAGATTTTCTCTGATTGGCATTAATCTGATTGTAGATAAGCCTCAAAACTATTTAATATCTTAAGTTAAACTTTTTATTATTTCAAGATTTCCCCAGAGAGATGAACAAATTTTAGACATATAAGTGATGAGAAATATTAAATAAGAATATTGCACTCCTCTTTTGTGCTCAAAGCCAAGGGCTAAGTGTACAATATTTTTATTCCACCACTTTTTATAGAAACATACAATTGAATACATTCTATTTTATTTAGACACAATACCTTCTGTCATTCAAAAAATTGTGCATTACCATTCATCACTCATTCATCTGTACCTATTGCTTTATCTCCATCTACACACCAGGGACAGCACTACTGCTGGGAATATTAGATATTTTCCATGCCTTTCAGTAATTGAAGGCCTAGTGGAGGAGGAATTGATATTGGCATTGTACTTTTCCTTGAGTTTTTCATGATATTATGACCCAAAAGAATGGAATCAAGGAAATGAACCATACTGATAAATGAGCTGACATAAAACCAGTTGTATAAGCTATTGCCTATTTAAAAAAATATACAGTTGGGGTGGGCATTTGCCATAGCAGTTAAAAAACACATGACATGCATATATCCCACCCTAGAGTGCCCTAGCTCAAGTGTCAGCTCAGTTCCCAATCCTATTTTCCCACTAACATCCACCCTCGGAAGTAGCAGATGGTACCTCAGGTTGTTGGGTCCCTGCTGCCATATGGGAGACCTAGACTGAGTTCCTTGATTCTGGTTTCAGCCTGACTCCCACTTATTGAAAGTATTTGGGGAGAGAACCAGTGAAAGGGAGAACTGTATCTCTCTCCTTTGAATAAATTATATTTTAATTACCAATATTTCCTTGAACTAATTGAATATTCGTAATCACTATTCAGGGAAACATTTCTCACTGTAGAATTAAGAGAAACTAAATTAATATTCATAAGTTTGCCTAGTAAGCATGTTATTAAAGAAATCTTAATACTATTATGTTGCAGTCAAGTTATAATAAATACTGAGGAACCAGCTAAACCCTGCAAGCCAATACCTACATGGTAACTCAACTCTGTGCCCAATGTTGTACAGTGAAGGCTATCCCAGCCAAGTCCCAGCTCCTGTTTTTCTCCTCCTCCAGCTGTTTTTTTTCAGATCAGTTAAAATCTATTTATATTTTAGCTGATGCCAGCCATTCAATTAGGTAGAGATGGAACGGTGACACAAACATACATTCTTAAGACAGACCTTGCCGTTTTACTCTATCATTTTAGAGTGTTGAGTATTTCTTAGGCATCCTGTGTAATTAACTATATTGATAGAAAATTTTGATTTGTAGTTGGTTATTGGAATTATTATATCTAATGATTTTTATATTTGCCAAAAATGAATTCTTTCTTTCTAGGTTGTAAAAATGATGATTATTGTTGTGGTGACATTTGCCATCTGCTGGCTGCCTTATCATATTTACTTCATCCTCACTGCGATCTACCAACAGTTAAATAGGTGGAAATATATCCAGCAGGTCTACCTGGCTAGCTTTTGGCTAGCGATGAGTTCAACCATGTACAATCCCATCATCTACTGCTGTCTGAATAAGAGGTAAAAACAAATGACCTATTACAACTTTCTTGTCATTCTTACTTTCTTACAATGTTGTCCTAGCTTCTTGGTGAAAATATAAAGAAAAGAAAATCTAAAAATTCACCACTGGGAAGCATATAACTTAATTTTTTAGACTCCTCCTTACTTTACAAAATACCCCACCTTAACAGTTATGTGTTCAAAAAATATTATTAGAAGTTGTAACTGGGAGATTTTTATATGGGCCAACTTTTTCTTCCAAAAGTTTCAGGATTTTGTCTACCAAAGACACATGTCCTAATGATTGAAGAAGATGTATTAAAAATGTACTGAAATCCTCAAAGAAATGAAGGCACTTCCTAGAAATTCATAAATAATTTTTGTAAGATAAATAGATGATGCCATAAATTAATCAGATACATTTAAAAGAACATCTTCTAAATAAATTTTATATATCCAGAATAGATGTGACAGTGTGGGGAGCAACAATAGAGACAACCCCTCTTTCTCTCTAATGCGGGGGAAAGAAGAAGGCATAGCCTCCATGGGAATGGTTAGTGAATAAATGGGGTAATCCAGGTAATGATGGTTGTATTTAAGTAGGAATAGTAAGCCGGCGCCATGGCTCAACAGGCTAATCCTCCGCCTAGCGGCGTCGGCACACCGGGTTCTAGTCCCGATTGGGGTGCCGGATTCTGTCCTGGTTGCCCCTCTTCCAGGCCAGCTGTCTGCCATGGCCCAAGAAGGCAGTGGAGGATGGCCCAAGTGCTTGGGCCCTGCACCCCATGGGAGACCAGGAGAAGCACCTGGCTCCTGCCTTCGGATCAGCGCAGTGTGCCAGCCACTGGAGGGTGAACCAACGGCAAAGGAAGATCTTTCTCTCTGTCTCTCTCTCTCACTGTCCACTCTGCCTGTCGGGAAAAAAAAAAAAGTAGGAATAGTCAAAATTCAGACTAGAAAAAAAAATGTAAAATGTTTTCCAGGGGAAAAAAAAACAACATCTTAGTTGTAGAAGCAACACAGAAGTAGGTTTAAAATTCAGAGGTTATTAATTCCCTCAATAAACAGACATGTTTTGGGTATAAGTAGAAATGGGACTTATTGTAATTAACTACATGAGCTAAATCCTAAGCTTTCTTCCCAGGTAGGGCCCTACCATACTGTGCTTTAAGTTTTTAAATAATTAGTTCTTACCGTTTTTCACTAACTTAATAAGCCATATTCCAATTTAAACGACCCATCTGCTTTTAGTTAAGTTCTTTTCATGTTTTGCAAAGGTAAGCATTTTGTACATTCCTATATGATTACAAAAAACTCTTAAGATGTATAAATGTGTAATTCTTAGACTAATGAGATTTTATAAATGCATAATTATGTCTGAAAGAAGCTATTTTGAAATATTGTGTGTCATTTTTAAGTACCTTAACTGACCAGTCTGATTCAATTATGTCTATGTAAATACATACAATAATTACAGAAAGGTACACTGTTTCTCTGGTAGGTTGGTTCCCTGATGCTATGCTTTTGCTATTTAATGACTTCCTTACTGATATGACATTAAGGCTCAATTCAAACAAGAATTTCTACAACTAATACCAATATGTGGCATAGGCTCTAAGACTTTTACTGGAAAATCAAATTGAAACACTGATTTACCATAGCTTCCTGAAGTAGGGTTTTTCTGTGGCAACTGAGGGAAGTATCTACTTGAAAATATGACTTTTCCTTTCTCTGGTCTGCTTCTCCTAAGATTTCGAGCTGGCTTCAAGAGAGCATTTCGCTGGTGCCCTTTCATCCAGGTTTCTAGCTATGATGAGCTAGAGCTCAAGACCACCAGGTTTCACCCAACTCGGCAAAGCAGCCTGTACACCGTGACCAGGATGGAGTCCATGACAGTGGTGTTTGACCCAAGTGACGCAGACAACACCAGATCCAGTCGGAAGAAGAGAGCTACACCAGGAGACCCAAACTTCAATGGCTGCTCCCGCAGGAATTCCAAATCTGCCTCCACCACTTCAAGTTTCATAAGCTCACCCTATACCTCTATGGAGGAATACTCTTAAAACCACTTGCTATTGTGAAAGATGAGTGTAAAGCTATCACAGTCCCATTCTCTTTATCAGTTCTGTCCTACAAATTCTGGAAATAGAAGGGCAATGCTTACAGTGACAAAGCTAACATAAATGTAACACAAACATTAAGATATTAGCTGTTTCCCCTAAAAAATGAGCTTTGATAATTCTAAATTATATATGCAGCAAAATTAAATCTTAAAAACACTTATCAGATATACAGTGTTTTTTTCCATTTAAAAATGCAATACACAATTGTGATGATAGAATGGCATATGATTTTCCTAAAAGATTAAGGAAACTGTATAATATTGTGAGTACAGAGAAACAGAATCTGTATAAGATGGAATGTTTTCATCTACAGTTATAAAATAGAAAATTTCCCCCATTACACTGATGGAAAATTAACCTCAAGAAGTAGGAGATAATGAAAATTTTTACTCATGAAATTCATTTAACATTTCCTCTCAAGCATTGATCTAAAGGAAAACCTAGTGAAACTACTAGATAATCAAGAGAATGAAATGAGCATATTTTCTGAGAAAGTGACTTTTTGACCATTAAATGTTTTAAATGCTGGTCTAAAAAGTGAAAATCATGAATTTAAAACCATGAAAAAAATTCCTATAATCCTTATTTTTCAGTATTTGTAAATAAGATAGGTTTCAAAACACTACAGATGCCTTCCAGTGAAGAAGGGAAGAAAAACCTATTTACCTGTAAAAGTGGCTACCATTTATAGGCAAGAATGAAAAATAATATCTATAGTTATAAAGGCAGAAAAGCATCTTCTAGTTCCAAAGGAAGGTGTTTTCTTACCAACTATTCAGCATCTCCTTCCCTTCCTCTCCCCACCATGGAAAATTAAGTAAGAAGCAAGAAAAGTATCAGCATGCATATTCAAGTACAAATCCTTAGGGAAAAATTATAAGCATTATGGAAGGAAATATCATTAGAAATATATTAATATAGAGAGAGGTAAACTAGACAAGATATAGAAAGGTAAAGTGAGTCACTTTTTACCCAAGCTACACTACAGTTTGGATACATGTGAACAAAGACCAAGTGAGCAGGAATATTACACACAGCCTCACACAGAAAGACTTCTTTTGTCTGCCTAGAAAATTTACAGTCCCACCAGAAAGAAATGAGGTAATAATTCTAAGGAAACACCCATTTTACTGCCATATATGTATGTAAAATGGGTGTTTCCTTAGGATTATAATATATATATATATATATAGTCATATTTCAGAGACCCAAAGAAAACAAAGGAACACCCTTCACTGAAGAATTTATCATCAGACCTCAGTGCTTATAAATCCTTTATCCTTGAATGGTGAATCATAGTCTATTACTACTCATTCATCTCTCTACCCCCTTTCCTGTTTTGAAGTCTGAATCAGAAATATTCCATTGTTACAAAGTGTTAAAAGTCTAAATAACTTAACTATCTGTATTTGTGCTGGATTTCATGTGATAACAATAAACCGACACACATGTTTGTTGCAAAAAAATCAATAAAGTATGAAGCTTGCATGCATGTTTTAGATAACTTTATTTAATACTTAATAATTTGGGTATGATGTTTTTAAATGTTCCTTAAAATATAAATGTTTATCAAAGGTAAAAGTGTCAAAAGAAATCCTAATATGTGAAAGTAGGTGATATTTTCTTCTGAAAGTTGGAAATGATATAGTTCCAGGGTTAAAGTTCTAGACTTCACCATTTTCAAAAGTAGAATATGAATGTGAAGTTTGGCCCTCAAATTTAATATAGGCAACCTCCACCAAATTGAAAAATAATTCCTGGTCATCACACAAGTTGGGCAAATTCTGTAGAATTTCTAAGATATTCTAAGGAAAGATACTTCCCTAATCAGCTGCTTATGGGTGGTTTTTTTTTTTTTTTTTTTTTTTTAGTTTTTGTTGTAGCTTTGCTTACCAAGTATTATCCCCCAAAATGTTACAAGGGTGGATAGAATTTTTTAAAGCATTTTAAGAAAACTCGAAATCACTCATTACTCATGATTCTTGTTGTTTGTTTGTTTGTTTGTTTTTGACAGGCAGAGTTAGACAGTGAGAGAAAGAGACAGAGAAAGGTCTTCCTTCCATTGGTTCACCCCCCAAATGGCTGCTACAGCCAGCGCGTTGTGCAGATCCAAAGCCAGGAGCCAGGTGCTTCCTCCTGGTCTCCCATGCGGGTACAGGGCCCAAGGACTTGGGCCATCCTCCACTGCCCTCCCGGGCCACAGCAGAGAGCTGGACTGGAAGAGGAACAACCGGGACAGAATCTGGCACCCCAACCAGGACTAGAACCAGGAATACCGGTGCTGCAGGCGGAGGATTAGCCTAGTGGGCTGCAGCGCCAGCCTTTTTTTTTTTTTTTTTTTTTTTTTTTTTTTTTTTTTTTTTTGACTCATCACTGTTAAATCAGACTTAGAAGGCCAATGTTTGTTTGTTTGACAGGCGGAGAGAGAGAGAGAGAGAAAGGTCTTCCTTTTTCCATTGGTTCACCTCCCAAATGGCCTCCATGGCCGGAGCGCTGCTCCAATCCAATGCCAGGAGCCAGGTGTCTCCCCCTGGTCTCCCATGCGGGTGCAGGGCCCAAAGACCTGGGCCATCCTCCACTGCCCTCCTGGGCCAAAGCAGAGAGCTGGACTGTAAGAGGAGCAACTGGGACAGAATCCTGTGCCCCGACCGGGACTAGAACCCCGGGGTGCCGGTGCTGCAGGCAGAGGATTAGCCTAGTAAGCCCCGGCGCTGGCCAAGTTTTTTAAACTTAAAATAGAATAACACATCAAGGGGTAAGATTTTAGCCCTTTTTTCTTTGACACTAAGAATTGGAAATCAGCTTCAGTTGGTTCCACATTAAATAAATCTATGTTTTTATATTTTTCAGGATTTAGAAGAAGTTGTCTCAAATTCTTCGTACATTCTGATGTTAAAGTTCAATATGAATCTTTTTCATTGTTTGCAGGCAAACACTGCCTTGGATTACAAGAAAGATGGTTACAGCATGCTAATATTTTTAGATTTAGATCAGCAATAGAAAATGCAAAACATATTGGGAGAAATCTGACTTTTAAAAACTTTGTATATTTTAAACATTGTTTCAAAAGAAAAGGATACATTTTCAAAAGCCTTATATTGCCATTTTGAAAGCACCTGCGAAAGCAGATTTGACTACTGTAGAATCCAATCTTATGTCTTTTACTTTTTAACAAGTTCCATAGCTGTTGCATGATTTCACCACTGTACTTCATGATGTTGTCATTTCTGATTGAACAGCACAATTCATATTATTTCCAGATCCTGGAAAAATCTCTTAAACAGTGATCTGACCAACTTCAAAGAACCAAGTTTTGGGGCCTGGGCTGTGGTACAGCAAGCAGGTTACGTCACCATCTGTGATGTTGCATTCTATATACAGTCTAGGCTGCTTCACTTCTAAACAGCTCCCTGAATATGCACCTGGGAAAGAAATAGATGATGTGTCAAATACTTGAGCCCCTGACACCCACATGGGGAACTCAGATGGAGTTCTGGGCTTCTGCTTCGGCATGGGTCTAGTCCTGGCCATTGAAGCCAGTTGGGGAGTGAACCAGGAGATAAAAGATTTTTTTTCTATCTCTCCCTCTGTCAGTCTTTCAAATATATAATAAAAATAAACATTTTTATAAAGATTTGAAAGGGAGAGAGAGAAAAGATTTTTCTCCTGCTGATTCATACCCCAAATGGCAAAAATGGGCAAGGCTGGGCCAGGCTGAAGCCATGAGCTTCTTTCAGGTCTCCAGAGTGGGTGGCAGAGGCCCAGGTACTACTAGATCAGAGGTGGAGCAGAATCAATATGGGATGCTGGTGTCGCTTAACCTGCTATTTCACAATACAGATACCTAAACCTTGTTGTTTAAAAGTACCAAGAAGTTTAGTATCAAACCTAAGAAACACAAAATAAATGTGAAAATTCAGCACGGACTATCTCAAAATTTGAGTTTGGTATCTGTTAATGTAGAAATTATTCAGAAAATCTGATTAATGTCTGTCAAGTTATTTCATCAAATGGATATACAACAATTTCTCACACTTCAAGCAAAAATTTGAGTTCCCACTGTTCATCAATAACATGCTAAATGTTTGGTTAAACCACATATGAACCTAGCCACTTAGAATAATTGAGTTGTAGTAGTTTCCCTTCAGGCCAAGCAAGAATAAAGTCCAACAAGGCTGTAATTGTCTAATTTAATCTATACAGTGAAAATTAAGTAAATATAATGTTTGTAAAGTTTGTAGCAAGTGAATAAAGTATTTTCAAGTTGTATTTATATAGAATATTCTTAATAAAGTCATACCCTTTGCATATGTGATAATGTATACACATTTAATTCACATTTTTTAAAACATTAAAAATGGGAAATTTTAAAGCTCTAATGTTTACTGTTTGGTAGCAAAATTTGTAATGCAGTATCCTATCTTTTCTAAGCATACTGTCCCCAACCACCCCTCAAAACCTGCATTGTGCTCCCTTTTTTTAATTATAAGTGTGGTTTTCCTAATTCAGAAAAAGCTCTTATGAGGCAAAAAGTTATAAAAATGTAAAAATAGTCTGTACAGAGAGAAGTGTGTTCATGTAGACAAGAACAGAGTCTGGTGTTTTAGAGCTATAATATACAGGCTATACTGACTGGAAGAACTGGGTTTAAATCCAAGCCCTCCAAGAGGTTACTGGAGAACCTTGGGTGAGTGATTCAATGCTCTGAGCCTCACTTTATTTCTCAGTAGAAACAAGAAAATAATTTTCTCAGGGTGCTGATAATAAGGATTAAATAAATTAGGGGCCTGTGCTGTGGCATAGCGGGTTAACGCCCTGGCCTGAAGCACTGGCACCCCATATGGGCTCCAGTTCGAGACCCAGCTACTTACTATGGCCTGGGAAAGCAGTAGAAGATGACCTAAGTCCTTGGGCCCCTGCACCTGCATGGGAGACCCAGAGGAAGCTCCTGGCTTCAGATCGGCACAGCCGTTGCGGCCATCTGGGGAGTGAACCAGCAGATGGAAGACTTCCCTCCCTCACTCCTCCCTCCCTCTCTCTCCCTCTGTGTGTGTGTGTGTGTAACTCTGACTTTCAAATAAATATTTTAAAAATGATTAATTCATTTATCATTACATTAATTCATTTAAACAATAGGGCAGAGCCAAACTGAATAAATCTTCAAAAATATTATTACTGTGTCCATAGGGAGAAATATTGGAGCAAACCATTTAGCCCATGTCTTTCTAAAGCTCATTGAGGGCCTGTAAATAGCCTTATATTCTCCTGTAACTTAACCCTAGGCTATTTTCCAAGTTCTCATGAGATCTCCTAAACCGTATGAGTGCCCTGGGAATTTGTCCTGAGCAGGATAAAACTGTATAGGTGAACAGTTAGAAATGACCAACCAGGAGCCGGCACCATGGCTCACTTGGTTAATCCTCCGCCTGCAGCACCAGCATCCCATAAGGGCGCCGGGTTCTAGTCCTCTTCCAGTCCAGCTCTCTGCTGTAGCCCAGGAGGTCAGTGGAGGATGGCCCTAGTGCTTGGGCCCTCACCCACATGGGAGAACAGGAAGAAGCACCTGACTCCTGGCTTCAGATCGGCCCAGCTCCAGCTGTAGCGACCATTTGGGAAGTGAACCAGTGGAAGGAAGACTTTTCTCTCTGTGTCTGTCTCTCACTGTCTATAACTCTACCTGTCAAATTTAAAAAAATGACCAACCAAATGTTGGAGTGGCTTTAAGGATATGAAACTAAAGTCACTTCTTGAGAAAGATGCAGTTCAATATGTTATTTTTAGATTGAAGAATGAGAATATTAAACTTCAGGGAATAATCATTGAATGAAATCACAAGAGTTTTGAGGTTTTCTTTGCTGCTGCACTACTTGCTGTCTCCTCTGCAGTGCACAAAGGAAGAGAAGAAACAAGATATAAACTTGCTCACCACACATCCAAAGCATTAGGATTAGTTCTTAAAATAAACTCAGAGTTCTATGGATTCACTGTATCAATTACTGCAAACCTGGCCCTTTCATGAATTACTAATTAATACAATGACTGAATGTGGGGGGAGGGGCAGTGGTATTCCTGCTAATATCCATACTGGAAACACAAAATGAAAGTGACAGGCTTAAGACTTTTAACCATAACAACAATCAGAGCAGCACCGAGTTTATAAGGTAGGCTTAAAAAAATTTATGGTTCTGAAGAGAACAGATGAGACATTATTATTACGTACAACTACATAACCTGTATCTCTGCAGGAAGACAAAAGAGACTTTAGGTCAAAAACTATTAGACACAAGGATGTTACTTAGTGACAAAAGGGTCAAGTCATTCACCAAAAAGAACAATTATACGCATAAACACCTAACAAAACGGTTCCAAAATATACAAAACAAAAATGTTCACAAAGTAACAGAATTGTTTTATAGTAATAGGAAATTCAATGCCCTCTATGTTCAGCAATGGACAGAACAGCTAGACAGATAGCAAATATGGAGCATGAATAACACTGAGTCAACTAGACTTAACATACATAAATAGTACTCTCCACCCAAAAACAGACTATACATTCTTCTCAAGTGTATACAGAACATTGTCCAGAATAGAATATTTCATGCAATTAAAAAACTCAAAGAAATTGAAATCAACCCAGTTTCTCTCTAACCCAATGAAATGAGGCTACAAGTAAAAAATAGATGAAATACTGAAAAATTCACAAATTAAACAGTGGAAATTAAATATATCCTTGAGCAACTGTGATAGCTGATTTTATCTTTCAGTTTGACTGGATCACTTGGTTCTTAGTTATTCTACCAAGCATTATTTCTGGATATCTGAGGGTGTTTCTTGATGATATTAACATTTGAATCAATGCACTCAATAAAGCAGATTGCCCTTCCTAGTGTAGTCCGCCTTATTCAATCTACTGGGGGCCTAAATAAAGCAAAAGGTGGAGAAAGGGAGAATTTGCCTCTTTTGCCAGTCAGTTGATGTTAGAATATGGGTCTTCCCCTACCCTCAAACGGAGACTTACACAATTGTTCTCTTTGGCTATCAGCTGTTGGACTAGGACTGAACTAATCTATTGGCTCTCCTGGGTTTCAGCCTATTGACAGCAGATTGTACTACGGCTCAGCTCCCATAATCATTTGCACAATTATGGAGGAGCAAATTAAAAGAACAATGAAATACCATTTCACATCCACTAGGAAGGCTGTAATCAATAAGGTAGACAATAACATGGTTCAACAACGATGTGGAGAATTTGAATTGAGTATAAAATGATGCAGTCACTGTGGCAAACATTTTGACAATTCCTCAATCCTTAACACATGGAGTGACCATAGGATCACAGACATTCAACTCCTGGTATCTGCTCAAGAAAAATGAAAACATGTCCACAGTAAACTTGTACACACAAGTTCATAGCAGCATTAGTCACAATTGCTAAAACAGTGAAAACCAAATGAATATAAATTGATGAATGGATAAACAAAACATAGCATTTCAATTAAATCAAATATTAGTTGGCAATCTACTAAGTGAAACAAGCCAGCCTCAAAGAACACTTACTGAATGATTCCAGTTACAAGAAACGAACAGGTAACTCTAGAGAAAAAGTGGATTGTTAGGTTACACAGTGCTGTAAAGGAGAGGAAAGAGTAGAAAGGACCAATAATTGCTATGGGTAACAAGGTTGCTTTTCAGGATGATGAGAATGTTTTAAAATCGTATTACTGTGCTGTCTACACAACTTGGTAAATACATGAAAAACACTGGATTCAACACCTTAAGCATAAACTATATGTTAATTAACTTTAAAAAGAATAGGGATTTCATGGAGCAAAAGTCTAATTTAAGTATCAACAACTTGTATCAGCAAAGAAGCCGAGAAAAAAAAATGTATCAAATAAGGAACCAAAACATGTTGAACAAACTATGACAAGGAACTTTAAAAAAAAGGAAAGGATAAGTGCCTGTCTACAAAATGCAACTGATTTATTAATGTTTTCCCTTGTTATGGGATTTAACCCTGATATTGTACATAATCATTTCCTTTGGAAAATCTTAGTCCAGGGACTAACACCTGTGATACCAGCATCCCATATAGGCACCAGTTCACATCTCAGCTGCTCCACTTCCATTTCAGCTCCCTGCTAATGTTCTTGGAAAAGCAACAGAAGATGCCCCAAGTGGTTAGGCCCCTTCTCCCCATATGGGACACCTGGAAGAAGCTCCCAGCTCCTGGCTTCTGGCCTCAGCCATCTGGGGAGTAACAGCAGATATAAGATCTCTTTCTCTGTCTCAGTCTCTCCCTCTCACTCTCTCTCTTAAATAAATAAATAAATCTTAAGAAAAGAATATCCTAGTCCAGCACCAACTGTTTGGCAAAAACCCACAGCATATATCAGAGTGGCTGGTTGAATCCCAGCTCCTCCACTTCCAATCCAGCTTCCTGCTATTGCATACTCTAGGAGGCAGTAGGTGATAGCTCAAGTACTTTAATCCCTTCTACCTACCCACATGTGAGACCTGGATTGGGCTCTGGGCTCCTGACTTAGGCCTGGCCCAGTCATGGGTGTTGCAGGCATTTGGAGAGCAAATCAGAGGATAGAAGATCTCTCTCCATCTGTCTTTCCCTCTTTCTCTTCCTTTCAAATAAAATTAAATTTTTGAAAACATCCTAGTCCATAGGTAAAACTTACTTCAGACTCAAGAATGTTAAAATGTAATTAAAAACATCCACTGACTTAAATGATATTTAAGCTATAGAAATTAATTGAGGTTGGCACCGCGGCTCAATAGGCTAATCCTCCACCTGCAGCACTGGCACACTGGGTTCTAGTCCCGGTCGGGGTGCAGGATTCCGTCCCGGTCACTCCTCTTCCGGTCCAGCTCTTTGCTGTGACCCAGGAAGGCAGTGGAGGATGACCCAAGTGCTTGCACCCTGCACCCGCATGGGAGACCAGGAGAAGCACCTGGCTCCTGGCTTCAGATCAGCGCGGTGTGCCAGCCAGCCGCAGTGGTCATTGGGAGGTGAACCAATGGAAAAGAAAGACCTTTCTCTCTGTCTCTCTCTCTCACTGTCCACTCTGCCTGTCCAAAAAAAAAAAAGAAGAAAGAAATTAATCGAAAAGATCTTAGTAATTAAACTTCATAAAGTATATTTAGGTAACTCCCAAATTCTGAGACTTTAGAAGAATAGGCTTGGAGCAATGCCATCACTGGCAATAAACCACAACTCTGAAGCATTACGGTAGTTACACTGCCACCAGAATTGCTGGGTGCAATCACTGTTACTTGCAAAATTTCATCACCAGAAACAGGCACCTGGCCCTTCCATTGCTGCTACTGCTTCTGCCTTTGGAAATTGGATGTCAGTGCAGCTGACGCACCTGCCCCTTTGGAATAGCTTCTCCTGTGTTTCTGCCTCTTTACTTCATGAGCTTTCAATCCAAAGCCCCGTGGTTACATCAGCCTGGTCTAGCATAAGCCAGTATGTTTGTTCCTAGCTCCAAGACCAGCCGACAAGGGGCACTGGATTTTCTGCTTGTAAAATGGGATGAATAATCTGCTCAGAAAGTGGAAATTCCCCAAATGCAGAAACAGAGGATTCAATAAGAATAGCTGTCTGTTATAGAAGCCTTAAGTAAAGAAAAATACCTAAATGGTGTGTCAATGTCTTTGGTTAGTAGAAACACTATTTAAATTTTTCCTTTTCCTATACTAATCTCATTCTCCTTGATAAGCATGAACGGCATAAGTAATAAAATGTTTAAGGAGTCTTTTTTTCTGAGGAAAGAGGTGAGCATTTTGCTTTAGCTGAATTCACAGGAAATACCTCTATTTTTCCCCTAGGGTTATTATTATCCTGATTTGCAAAGACAATTACTGCAGGTTTTCAAGGTTAGAATGGCTGCTGACAGACAGATGATATCACGATTAGGAGAAATTAACATAATGACTGTCTAGATACAATGTCACATTCACAAAGGCATAGTATAAATCAAACAGAAATTCCTGTGACTCTGAAAAGAGACAGAGGCAATGATGAACAACCCAGTCTCCTCTGAAACAACTTGAATTTCTTCATGGTCTGAGATTTCAGAGTAAAAGGTAAAGACCTCTTTTGATTAACTAAATAATTTTATTATCAGCAAAATGTTCCTTTCAGTTTATAAAACTATGACTGCCGTCCATTGCAAAATATAGTGGAAAAGTTATAGAAAAGAATCCTAGTAAATGAATGAAAATCATCAGAATGTTGTTCTGTGTTCTAAATCATTCTTATCACAAAAAGTAATTATATACTTCATATGATGAAAACACTGATTAGCCCAATTTGATAATTCCACCATATATGTATCAAAATATCAAATGTATCCCATAACTATATATATAGTTTTTTATCAATTAACAATGAAATAAAGCTTTACCAAAATTTAATTCTCCTCTGAACCAGAAACATCAATTGTTGAGCCCTTCTCCCTTCAACCTGCAAGCAGTCTGAAAATAGATCTGCTTGAGCAGTCATAGGCTAACTGAGATTAGAAACATTTAACTAATTCCACTCCTGTGCTGGTAAACAACCCTAAGGAAAGCACTATAACATTTAAAGCTTCAGCTTAATGCTCCTAAAAGGCAGTGACCCCAAAAGGACATGACCATATATTTAGCAAAGCATCATGAATTCGTGGATATGCAAATGTAGTTAGTTGGAGATGGTTTACAAGATACATGAGTAAATCAATTGATATCAGAATATTCAATGATGGTAGCAACAAGTTCCGGGAACCTGACTATGAAAAGAGAAACCAAATGGAACCAACTGCCCAGTGAGGGTTTCAGTGGGGACTCAGCATCAGCGAAGTATAACATGATGATTTTAGACAAGAGAATTGGATGCAAAAATGTTAGGGACTGAGGCAAAACTCAGGAGCCCCAAAGAAATTTTTGCATACTTAAATATGTTTATATATTCAAACAATTGATGCTAAAATTGAATCTTGATAAATATGACTAAAGACTAAATGATAAAAGAATTTGGTTGAAAATAAACCTCCTCTGCCTATATCATGAAGGCAAGGGAGAAAAGAAATACCCTCCAAGCTCCGAGTCAATGACCTCAGCTCTTTCCCTCTTGTGGTTTTGATATCTCAAAATCACAGCCTCCTCTATAAGTGTTTTATTAAATAAGGAAGGCTTAGAAATGGTAAATCTAGTTCTTAAATACATTCCTCTGATAGTATCTAGACAATGGACATCACCTACCAGAAATGGATTGAGAAATATAGAGCTTTACCAAGTAGGTGCTTCTTAGAACAAACTTTGCCCAATGACAGGGCAGCATACTCTTTGGTGGAAATCTAGCCTTCTGTCTCAGACCACCCATCTGTCTTCCAAATCACAATGAGCATGATGTGTGCCCAACACAGAACTTACTCTAACATCTCCCATTATTGACATCCCTAACTGGCATCTGGGTACTTCATCCAGCTACAAGCTCAAGATATCCAGCTGGTATGCAAATCACTCCACCTGATTTGAACAGGGTTACTAATAACTCTGCGATGTAACATCAAAATGGCAAACCACCAGTCCCTCCCAGTCTTCAAAATAAGCACTAGAAAAGCATAAAAATAATGAGAAAATCAAATTCAGAAAAGAGAAGTATGGGAAGTATACAGCAAGTACTGTTCCATAGCATTGATAAAATTCTAAAGGTTAAGTATTGTGGGAATCTCCTTTCTGAGCATAGCTATATTTCAATATCTGATTTTAATATCTGTCATATCAGTGGGTGGCATTGTGGTGCAGCAGGTTAAACCAATGCCTAGGATGCTGGCATCACATGTGACTGCCTGTTTGAGTTCCACCTTCTCTACTTCCAATCCAGATCCTTGCTAATGTGTCTGGGAAAGCAGCAGAAAATGACCCAAGTACTTGGACCCCTGCCAGACAGCCATGTAGGAGACACTGGAGTTCCAGCCTCCTTGCTTCAGTTTGGACCACCATCAGCTGTTGCAGCCATCTGGGAAGTGAATCAGCATATGGAAAATCAGTATCACTCTCTCCTTCTCCCTCTCCCTCTCTTTCATCTCCTTCCCTAACTCTGCAAATAATAATTCTTCAAATAAATAAATAAAGCTTTAAAAAATCTGTCACATCTGAAAATACATGCATCACAAAGATAAATGTGGATGCAAAAAGTATATTGTTAGCTTTCCTGACTATTGATATTAAAACATAATTCAATAAAATACTTCTTCTGAGAATATATGCATACAAATGATTAAATCATAAGATTTCTATTTCATCAACTATACAAAAAGTTTGGGTTTTTTTGTTTTTTTTTGTTTTTTTTTTTGACAGGCAGAGTGGGTAGTGAGAGGGAGAGACAGAGAGAAAGGTCTTCCTTTTGCCGTTGGTTCACCCTCCAATGGCCGCCACAGCTGGCGCGCTGCGGCCAGGGTACCGCGCTGATCCAAAGGCAGGAGCCAGGTGCTTCTCCTGGTCTCCCATGGGGTGCAGGGCCCAAGCACTTGGGCCATCCTCCACTGCCTTCCCAGGCCACAGCAGAGAGCTGGACTGGAAGAGGGGCAACCGGGACAGAATCCGACGCCCCGACCAGGACTAGAACCTGGTGTGCCGGCGCCACAAGGCGGAGGATTAGCCTAGTGAGCCATGGTGCCGGCCCCCAAAAAGTTTTTCTTAATCTGTAATGTTTATAATTCTGCATTCAATAACATTCCTTCATACTAAAAGCTGCTATATTATCTTAGGTGAATAACATTGTAACATGTTTACATAAACATTAAGGAATCAAACTCAACGGAAGATTTGAATATTTTAGAAAATTTTGAGATCTGGTTTTATAAACAGGCACACAGGAAGATCTCAGAGGAAGCAAACTCCTTTTCTCTTGGATTATGAGAATCATTTCAGGATGAGAGCTTCAAATTCGCAGTGAAGCAAAATCAAGTGATTGCTTTGAAAGTTTTGATCTTATTTTGAAAGCTTTGAAAGTTATGTGACCCTGAGTGTGACAACTAAAGTTCACATGCTAGCTATTCTCCTCAGGCTGAAAAAAACCTATCATGTCACCTTAAGTCAGAAGAGTTAGCTGTTTCTTCTCCGTGGCCTAATAGATTTCACTTCTTGGTTTCTCTGGGGAAAAGAAGGAACTTTTGCAAACACCAATCAACCATGTCTCTTTCAGGCCTGTCAGAATCCATGGACATCATAGCCTAATATTAAATGCAGTTCATATACTTCATATGATAACAGAATAAACCATGGCTAATAAGGAAAATCTCTTACAGATAAAGGTGAAACAATCAAAAATATATAAGCACTGTACAATTGCATTGCTGATACTCTTCAGTTACCATGTAAAAATTCACCATAAGGAATGAATTTGAAACCACTATGATGTTTCAATTTTCCATTCCAAACATTCTCAGAGTGCAAATACTACATACAACATCAGGGCTGCAGAAAATTTACAACAATTTATAATGTTATGCCAAGGAAATAAGGATTACCTTTCTATGGAAGCTAAGAGATTGCTGAAGTTATTATTCTTGTTTCATCTGTCTTCAACAGAAAATATATGTAAGAAGGCAAGAAAAAAATATTTCCAATCTGGTAAAATAATTTTTTAAAGTTGACATTTTTTCAGCAAGTCTAATTCATTACCATCTTCGATCAGGCTTATATGGTTTATTGTCAATTTAATCACCTATGGCTTATCAATCTTACTACACTTTTTTATGTTTAACTTTTTAATTTTTATATAAAGGGAACAAATTTCATGTATTTCATACTTACAGTTTCAATAGCAAAATGATACTTCCCACCCTACCACATCTCCCTCCCTCACTCTTAACCTGTCCTCCTTTTTTTATTTTTATTTTTACAATGACAATAGTTTGTTTTCTTTCCAATCACCAGTTTAACCCTCCACCAAATGTAGAATTCAACTTATAGAGCATTATCCCAATCCTACAGACAGATTAAAACACAGAGATTTTAATTATATTGCCCAAATTACATAGTTTGCTACTGGTAAAATGCAACTTTGAACCCAGGTAGTTTGATTCCAGAACTTATCCACAGCTGAGTATATTGGTTTGTGAGGTCCAGACACATAGCCATGAGATATATTCCTGACTCATAGTACTCTTATGAAACACAGAACCCAGCAAAAATGTGTCATCTTAATCTTTAAAGTGTGGGCAGAGCACAATTTTGGTGACAAATTTAGAGTATATGAGCTACCACTGCCAAACATTTCAAAACGTGTAGTGTTTTCAGAGAAGAGCTGACCAGTTGGGTTGTAAGACATTGCATGATACCTAGTTAGTCTGATGAATTAGCCCCAGTCCTGGTTCTCATTCTTAGCATGAAGCTAACCCATGGCTGAGTCCAAATCAGAAACAGTTAAGTAACATTAACAAAGTTTACAGGAACCTGAAACAAAATCAGAATATTGGCCAACTAGCATATTTTCTTGCTACGTGAAAATCCAATATTCAGAAAATGTGATGAGCATGTAATAAGACATGGTTTATAATAATTTTATTGGCTCTGTTTGTATATTGCTCCTTGGACAACAATTCTTGCCTCTGAGTAAGATACTGGTGACTAATATAAGACCTACTATTGTTAAATCACTTTTATCTAATTAACAAAAAACAAGTTAAGCCAATTATATTTATGAACAAATAACTATAACAACATACACAATTAAAAATATAGGAGGGCACTTCAAAAAGTTTGTGAAAATATTATTAAAAGTCATTTATCATTGTGCAAAAAAAAACCTGAAATAATACTTTAAAATACATATATTTTTCAAAAAATTTTGAAGACTTTTTTTTTTTTTTGACAGGCAGAGTGGACAGTGAGAGAGAGACAGAGAGAAAGGTCTTCCTTGCTGTTGGTTCACCCTCCAATAGCCGCCGCGGCCGGTGCGCTGCTGCCGGCGCACCGCACTGATCCGATGGCAGGAGCCAGGAGCCAGGTGCTTTTCCTGGTCTCCCATGGGGTGCAGGGCCCAAGCACCTGGGCCATCCTCCACTGCCTTCTTGGGCCACAGCAGAGAGCTGGCCTGGAAGAGGGGCAACCGGGACAGAATCCGGCGCCCCAACCGGGACTAGAACCCGGTGTGCCGGCACCGCTAGGCGGAGGATTAGCCTAGTGAGCCGCGGCGCCAGCCTAATTTTGAAGACTTTTTACATGCTTAGATTTCAAAGGTTTTGCACCAAAATAAAATTATCTTTTAATTCCATCTTCCGAGAACTTTTTGAAGAACTCTCAGGTGCATAAGGTGCCATGAGAGTAGACTGGAAAATGTAATTAGGGAAAAAGAAGAGGTGAATGGGGAATAGTTTTCATGAAGAAATGGTACTTGAGTTAAATCCTTCAAGTAAATAGGAATTCTCTGAACAGAAGAAAAAGCCAAGCACACAGAACACAGTGTGCAGATCAGACAGGCTGAAATAATCCACAAGAGTCTTCTTCCCTCACTAACTGCTAAATTGCATTCAAAGTTAAGGGTGAAGAAAGTTAATTGTACCTCATTAAGCAACACTAAAATTATCTTAAGGTTTGACAATGCCAAATAATAAATTTCTTCTGCCAGACAGAGCCACATACCTTTTAAAATGTCAATTTAGATTCACACAATGCAAGGCTCACATCGTCCTCACATTCTTCTCAAGTTCTCCCAGCCATGCATCAAAGTCATATGAATGGACACTAATCTGATTACAAATGATCAAGGCCTTTTCTGTCTGTAACATTTCAGGTCTAATTCAGTATGTTTCCTGAACCATTATTTTAAATGAACAGAACAGGAAGGGATTTTTTTAAATTATTTTACACTATTTATAAAGCTTTGGAACTATTGAGTGTGTAACATTTTGACCCAGCCACATTAATGCAATCATTTTTATTTCAAGAAGACTTTGATGAAATAGCTCTGTTTTATTGTGATAAAATTTTAAAATAGATGTGTGCATTCCATGTCAGAGACATATATTTTAAGGTCAGAGATTAAATGAAGAAAAAGATGAATATCAAATAAATTAAAAAAAAGGACTGGAAAAAAAGAAGTAAGGATGGAAAGATAAGTGCAGAGTGAGATCATGTTAAGAGTAAGGGTTGGCCGGCACCACGGCTCAATAGGCTAATCCTCCACCTTGCGGCGCCTGCACACCGGGTTCTAGTCCCGGTCAGGGCGCCGGATTCTGTCCTGGTTGCCCCTCTTCCAGGCCAGCTCTCTGTTGTGGCCAGGGAAGGCAGTGGAGGATGGCCCAAGTGCTTGGGCCCTGCACCCCATGGGAGACCAGGAGAAGCACCTGGCTCCTGCCTTCGGATCAGCGTGATGTGCTGGCCGCAGCACACCGGCCGCGGCGGCCATTGGAGGGTGAACCAACAGCAAAGGAAGACCTTTCTCTCTGTCTCTCTCTCTCTCACTGTCCACTCTGCCTGTCCAAAAAAAAAAAAAGAGTAAGGGTCACAGTTCAAGTAAGGAGCACCTGTGCAGTGAGGGCAACAGGCCCACATCAAAATGCTCTGCCTCGGGATCCTTTCTACTACCAGAAATAGATTATTTACAATGAATCCATCGAATAAGAGAAAAATAACTCTGAGACGCTATTCCATTGCTGACTAAATCTTCCCATGTTTGTTTTTCATTAATATGCTTTAAATGTTTGCTATGCTAAAAGCATAACAAAAATAGATTTTATATGCAAAAATCACAAAAGTACAGAGATATTAAATAGGATGTGACTATGAAACTATATAAATTTGCATAGTCCCCCCCTGAAATTATTTCTTAATTTTTTCATTTATTTGAGACACAGAGACAGAGAGTGTTTTCACCCCCTGGTTCACTCCTAAAATGCCTGAAATGGAACACAATCTGTTTCACAATCTGACACACTGATTGAATTTGGAAGACAGAGAGTTAGACAAATGGATATAAAGAGATTTCCCTACCACTGGTTCCATTCCCAAATGTTCTCAACATCCTGGGTCTGGAATAGGCCCAAGCCTGGAACTGGGAACTCCATGTAGGTTTCCCAAGTGTGCAGCAGGGACCCGATTACTCAAACCATCACCTGCTGCCTCCAAGGGTGCACAGAAGCAGGGAATTGGAAATGAACTCTTACCAGGACTTGAATCTACTCTGATATGAGATGGGACATTCCAAGCAGCATCTTAACTGCCAACTAAATGCCCACCCTGACATTATTAGTTTTAGGTAGATAGTGGAGTTCAAAGTTTGATGAGATTTTTATAACAGTAAGGTGGAGATAATTAACTGTAGCAATAGTAATACTCTGATAAAGTAATTTCAATGTTATCTTAGTCATAAGGAAAAAACTATAATGGATATTATACTTATCCCTAACTTTGAATGAATTCCTTCCATTTCCACTTATTGCTAGGAAGAGAAAAATCACATGAAAAAAAGAACAAATAGTATTAAACGTGAAAGATTGTCCAAAAAGAAAAAGAATGGAACTTGTGAACCATCTGTCACCACTTCCCCAACTCAAAAATGCCCCTAAGGCATTTATTTTTAGTTTACTCCTGCAATTAGAAAATATTTACTTTTCACTCAATGGATACCAGGACTTGTGCTAAGAACTAGAAGTATCATGAAGCACAGAATACACAGAGACTTCAGAGAATTTCTATAGTCAGTTGAAGGATATAATAACTACGTGGACATGAACTGAAGATGACTGAGGAGTTGTGAGGAAAGCATTAGGTAATTTTACATTCAGGAAGACTTTCCTGAAAAAAGAGACATTTGAGATGTAAGGTGATCCTGATGTTGAGATTGTCCAAAAGAAAAGGGAAGGTTTTGTTTCTTGTTTTTGTTTTCAAATGAAGATCAAAGCACATTCAAGTGCCTTGAAGTGGGAGCTTGTGTTATTTGTGAAGCTAGAAGGTTAGCAAATCTCCAGCATAGCTATTGAGAGAATTTACCATGAGAAGACGACAGAGAAATGTGGTAGTGTTACACTTCTGCCTGTGTGATTTCTCCACTGAGAAGCAATTGCCCATTAGGCAGAAAACATAAATTCTTACAATGACCTCTAAGTGTGAGACGAGGCCAACATCCTACAGGAGAATCTGTGCTAATTTACTGTATCCATTTCCCTTAGATTAAATAGGGGACCAGACTCTCTGTCTTTACTTTGACCATGAGAATTCCATTGTTCAAATAAGCCAGAATTTTAAAAACTCTGGTAAGTTTCCACGCTGAAAATCTTTCCCTGGCTTACAAAGTCTTAAGATTTGATTTTGCCTGCCTCCTTAACTCATCTTGTCACCAACTCTGCTTAAGCCACATTAAATTTCTTCCTTTCCAAAGAACTTAATAACTCGTTTTTGCTTTGGAGATGTTACATCAGCTGTTCTTTCTGTCCAGAAAGAGTTTCTTTCTGGCCTTGTCTTGGTTGGCTAATTATTATCATTCAGATTCAGTTAAAATCATATTGACTTTTAGATATATTCCCTGCACATCCAATCGCTACCACATAATCTTTTACTTTTCTTCATACATGTATAGTTATCTTTCATATTCCTTATGTTTTTCTAATTTACTTGATATTTTCTCCCTCTCCCAGACTGGAAACAGGTAAGAGCAAGTATCTTGATGGGCTTACTCACCACTGTAATCTCAGTATCAATTGCCATGCTAGACATAAAACAGAAAATTAATACTTAATGGTGGGATGGGCATTTGGCATAGCTGTTAATACACTGCACAGAACACCCACTTCCTATATTAGAATTCTTGGGTTTGAGTCTCTGCTCCACTCCCCATTCAAGCTTCTTGCTAATGAGACGATAAAGATAATGGCTCAAGTACTTGGGTGGGTGTCACCCTGTGGGAGAGTAGGGTTGAGTTCAAGGCCCCTGACTGTGGTTTGGACAAGTCCCCATCTATTGCAAGCATTTGGGGAATGACCATAGGAGGGGAGATCTCTCTCCCTTTCAAATAAAATAAATAAATATTAAAAAGTATATATTTAAAGGCCGGCACCGCGGCTCACTAGGCTAATCCTCCGCCTTGCGGCGCCGGCACACTGGGTTCTAGTCCCAGTCGGGGCGCCGGATTCTGTCCCAGTTGCCCCTCTTCCAGGCCAGCTCTCTGCTGTGGCCAGGGAGTGCAGTGGAGGATGGCCCAAGTGCTTGGGCCCTGCACCCCTTGGGAGACCAGGAGAAGCACCTGGCTCCTGCCATCGGATCAGCGCGGTGCGCTGGCCGCGGCATGCTGGCCACGGCGGCCATTGGAGGGTGAACCAATGGCAAAGGAAGACCTTTCTCTCTGTCTCTCTCTCTCACTGTCCACTCTGCCTGTCAAAAAAAAAAAAGTATATATTTAATTACTCAAAGTATAAAGAAACAGGTGAAACAAAGGCATGCAGTTTTTAAACCACAAATTTGTGATTTACACAGGCTGTTTTTAAATTCCATTACCTTTCTGATTTCTCTAAATCTTCGCTTTCTTCTGCAAAAGATGAATAATAAATACTTCATGAAAGTTTGGAGAAATTGAATTAAATGTGATGAATTTTAAAGTACAAACAATTCCTTTAATATATTACCCACATTATAATAAAAATTATTATTAAGCAAACATTGGTCTTTCTACTAAAGTCAGCTTCTAAGAAAACTCAGGAAACAATACATAGATGATGGATGTAAAATCATAATTAAATCTCCAATTCATTTAAATCACTCAATTGCTTGCATATATTTCCTTCTTAAGCAAATCAACAGAAATTTTTTAACTTCCTTGAAAGCTTCTGATCAAAATCCACTTGTTAAATTGTACATAAATGACCGGAAGATGACGGAAGAAAAAGGGAAGAACTGTATTCCCTGGGACAGTTCGTGAGAAGTTGACAATCCAAGTCTACAAAAAGAAGAGAGATACCATAGAGCAGCAGGGACAGGACAACCACGCAGCAGAGAGCAGGACACTGCCATCAACTCCCACAGCCAGTGGCTGGAGAGGATGCCGTTTTCCTGAAGCAAGGCACCTAGCAACCAGCAGGGAGGAAACACCATCTGTAAAACACAAGAAGAGGAGAGAGATTCCAATATGGTGGAATATGGGAATATGGGGGGAGTTTACTGCTCTCATCTAGGGGAAGATAATTAAAAAAAAGGGGGGGAGTGAAATCTCATGGAAGAGTTAGGTAGAAAACTGCAGAAGAAACTCCATGCAAATTAGAGGGGCACTGTGGACCTACATGAATGGTGTGGACACACACAACTCAGGACCTCAGCAGCTGAGAGCCTCAGCACCAGCTGTGGAGTGAGCTGAGACTAGACTGCAACAGCCCAAGCCACTGGTGATACAGTTACAGGACAACAGGCAATGGCAAGACGTATTCCAAGTCCTAAAAGGAAAAAAAAAAACTGTCAATCCAGAATACTGTACCCTGTAAAGTTCTCATTTATGAATGAAGGAGAAATAAAGACCTTCTGTAACAAACAGAAATTGATAAAATTTGTTACCACTTGTTCAGGCATACGAAAGATACTTAAGGATGTGCTACACACAGAAACATAGCCACCACTATGAAAGAAGGTGAAGGCAGAGAATTTCCCAGTAAAAGAACAAAGGAAATCCAAAGTAAACAATGGAAATATGTATGGAAAAATGTCAGGGCCAAGTGGTTACTTATCAATAGTCACCTTGAATGTAAATGGTTTCAACTCTCCACTTAAAAGATATGAACTGGCTGCATGGATTAAAAAACAAAACCCATCTATTTGCTGCCTACAAGAAACACATCTCACCAACAAACACACACGTGGGCTGAAAGTGAAAGAAAGGAAAAAATATGTTCCATGCCAAAAGGAAACAAAAAAGAGCTGCTGTAGCCATCCTAATATACAAAATAGACTTTAACACAAAAACTGCTAAAAAGAGACAAAGAAGGGCACTATACAATGATTAACAGATCAATTCAACAGGAAGATATGACTATAATATATGTAAATGCACCTAATTACAGGTCACCTAGCTATTTAAAAGAAATGTTAATAGATCTTAAAGGAGCCATAGATGCAATACAATATTAATGAAGGAATTGAATACCCTGCTTTCAACAGTGGACATATCAACCAGACAGAACATCAACAAGGAAACATTGGAGTTGATTGATACCATAAACCAAGTGGGCCAAACAGATATCCACAGAACTTTTTATCCTATATTTGCAGAATATACTTTCTTCTCATGAATACACAGAATTTCCTATGGATAGAACACATGCTAGGCTATAAAAGAAAGTCTCAGCAAATTCAATAAAACCAAAATCATACCATGCATCTTTGACCACCATGGTATAAAGCTGAAAATCAACAACTCAATCTCTAGAACATAAACAAACATATGGAGACTGAACAACATGCTCATGAATGAAGAGTGGGTATTAGAAGAAATCAAAAGAGAAAAAAAAAATGTCTGGATGTGACTGAAGGCAACAATACATCAAAACTTATAGGACACAGCAAAAGCAATCTAAAGAGGAGAGTTTGGGGCTGGCGTTGTGGGTAAAGCTACTGCCTGCAGTGCTGACACCCCATATGGGTTCTAGTTCGAGTCCCAGCTGCTCCACTTCCCATCCAGCTCTCTGCTATGGCCTGGGAAAGCAGTAGAAGATGGCCTAAGTCCTTGGACCCCTGTGCTCACCTGGGAGACTCAGAAGAAGCTCCTAGCTCCTGGCTTTGGATGGGCGTAGCTCAGGCTGTTGCAGCCAATTGGGGAGTGACCCAACAGACAGAAAACTCTCTCTCTCTGGGTAACTCTGACTTTCAAATAAATAAATAAATATTTTTAAAAAAAGAAGTAATAGTAGTGAATACTTGTTCTGCTCTAATCCGAGTAGATTATAACCATCAATAACCACATTGTATTATGTAATATCCTTGTGATTATAATGGGACAACTAAGCTGGACCTTTGTTAGCTTTTAGTGTATATAGTTATCTTCAATTGTTTTAATAGTTACCCTAAAGATTATAGTATCCATCCTTGACTTATTAATATACTTTCCTAGAAAATACAGAGATCTAATTCTATTTACCTCTCTCCTGCTTTAGTGTTACTATGACCATACATAATATCTCTTCTGTGCATTGCTTTTCTTATTGCTTTCACTGTCATATAAATTATTTATGAAGAAGGTAGAACCAGAGTCTAGTCATCATGACCTGAGGTTCAAGCCTTCTTGGGTTTTTTATTTGTTTTATTCTGTGTGACTTGTTTTTCAGTTTTTATACCAACAAACAAAATGGCATTCTTTATATTCTACAACCATGATCCATCATCATTAAAGCATCTGCAGCTCCACATTACCCTGATTCCTCCCTTATTTTCTCCCTGTTTCTCTGTAAGCTTTTTTTCTCTGTACATCTTGAATTCCTGCATTCCCAATACTTGATCCTTATCCATTTATTTCTCTTTCAGTCCTTTCTGCAGCAGTACTTGTGTAGTCTCTTACTTCCAATTATTTTAATTGAAAAACTGTAAATGGGATAGAACATGTTTTGAAAAATATATAATTGTGAAACAGCAAAATAAATCCAAACAGCCAAATACATTACCTTACAAACACAGGAAAAAGAAAGACTACAAAGTGTAAAAAGCAAAGAGGGAATGAGCTTTTGGAAATATAAAACTAAAATTGTTTATGACAGCAGATTAAAGAGAAAATTGTAGGGTCTTTAACTATGTTTCTTCCAAGAACAAATATTTCCCACCAACTATTCGCTTATGTTGAACCTATCACTTAGTAATAGTTGGCTGTTGTAAGCTCCACTGACTTAAGTGGCTTACAAATTCAAATTCATTTTGAGGATTGAGCCTGAAAAGAGACTATTTTCCTTCAAAAAGATAGTTACAGAATAAGTACAGAAATTCCCTGAAACTATATAAAGTAGGAGTGCTATAAAAAAATCTTATTGAAAATTCAGAATAACAAAGACTTATTGTTAACTCTAAAGTTCTTTGGAAGAACTCTCAACACCAGTGAGAACCAAATAATTTGTTACTTTAAACTACTTTTGAAGCTATTTGGGAATGAAGTTTTATGGAGTAAAAATTTTACTAGTAGTTAAATGAGTGGTTGTTTACTTTTGTCTTATTGATTTTGGGGAAACAAACAATTTCTATTAAAAGGAAATATCTGGTCTCTACCATATAGAGTTTTTGAGTTGCTTAAATACAGTCAGAGTGAAATTTATCCTAAATTCCTTTTGAACTACTTTTCCACAGAAACTAATAAATTAACCAGTAAAGTTTTTTTTAGTCAGTTTATGATTAAATATGAGAACTGAGCCAGGGAGTTGAAACAATGAGTTTCACCCAAAGTTACTCCTTAGTACATGTATACTCACTTTTTTTAAAAAAAAGATTTATTTATTTATTTGAAGGCAGAGTTACAGAGAGGCAGAGAGAATGAGAGAGAGAGAGAAAGTCTTCCATCTGGTGATTCACTCCCCAGATGGCTGCAACAGCCAGAGCTGAGCCAATCCAAAACCAGGAGCCAGGAGCCAGGAGCTTCTGGATCTGCCACATGGGGCAGGGGCCCAAGCTCTTGGCCATCTTCTACTGCCTTCCCAGGCCATAGCAGAGAGCTGGATAGGAAATGGAGCAACTGGGACTTGAACCAGCACCCATATGGAATGCCAGCACTGCAGATGGTGGATTTACCCACTACCCAACAGCACCTGCCCCACATGTATACGTTCTATTAGAAGGAATATAGTTAATGATGAAAATACTTGTAGCCAAATCATAAAAAGGAAGAGAAAATGAAAAATTTGGAAAATGAGATAAAAAGCATTGACCTCCCTGACATCGTCTCTAGCTCAAGACAGAATACAATTATTAGTTGTGCTTAAGTTGGTTATTGGATTTACTAAAAGAAAAAAGTCCTTCAAGGTGCTCACAGCAGTGAAATTATTTGGCTACAGTTAACTTTCGGGACTTCAATATGGTTCTGATTGTTCCATCGTAAAATGTCAAAAACAATAAGGACCTTAAAGGAACTACACAAGTAGGATTTTTTTAACCCCTTTTTTTAAAAAAGATTTAATTATTTATCTGAGAGATGGAGTTACAGACAGAGAGAGGGAGAGACAGAGAGAAAGGTCTTCCATCTGCTGGTTTACTCCCTAAATGGCAACAATGGCCTGTTCTGGGCCAATCCAAAGCCAGGAGTCAGGAACT